>NC_057805.1:453664322-453828084 GCF_018294505.1 Triticum aestivum | reverse complement strand
AGGTGCATGCTCTAACTTGGCAGGGTTATGATGCTCATATCGTGCGTATGGTATCTTGCATTGCTATGTCATTTGCTTAGTTTAGACATGCTTTGTGTGAATGCCACCTGTTTAGTGTCTAATTACCATATATGTGAATTATGCAATGCCATCTTGTTGCAAGACATTATATATGTGAATTATGCAATGCTATCTTGTTGCAAGGCATTATATATGTGAATTATGCAATGCCATGTTGTTTAGCCAAGCGTCATATATGTGAATTATATCATGCCGTCCTTTTTTATTTCTCATTGCTTTTGCCGACAATGTTTGTATATTCAACTGCTCTTCCTATGCATCAGCCATTTGAATTGGTGATGGAGAAATCTGGACTGAAAACAAGGTCTTCAGAGCAGACAATGCTACCTGGTGAAGCAGATATCTTGCTGGTTACAGATAGATCTTCAGAGGAGGATTCAGAGGCAGATGACCAGTAATATTATCCTCCTGAGGTGTATGCTCAAACTTGGCAGGGTTATATTACTCATATCATGCATATGTTGTATTGCAATGCTTAGTTTTTACATCATATACACGATATTGAATGCCATCTCCTTAGTTGACACATCATATATGCGATTGCCCTCTGCTCACTTCCTTAGTATATAAATCATATATTTGAATTATATCATGCCATGATGTTTACATAGACAGCATGTATCTGAATTATGGCATGCCAACCCATTTTCTAAAGACATAATATAGTTATATCATCTCATCCTGTTCACAGTCATCATATTTTGAATTATGTCATTCTATCCGTGAATTATATCATGCCATCATGTTTCCATCGACGACATGTTTGTGATTTATGGCATGCCAACCACTTTAATAGACACATCGTATAGTTATATCATGTCATCCTGTTTACATAGTCATCATATTTTGAAGTATGTCATTCTATCCTGTTTAGTTAGCCATCATACATGTGAAATTGTGTCATGCTATCATGTTTAATTAGCCATCATATATGTGAAATTATGTCCTGCTATTCTATTTGGTTAGACAACATAAATGTGAATTATTTCATGCACTGTTTTCTTCCCTACTATCCATTGCACCTGTCTATCTTACAATGTCTGTACATTCAATTACTTTTCTTGTTTACCAGCCATTTCAATTGGAGGGGGTGATGGCACTATCTGTGGGAGTAAAAACACGGTCTTCAGAAAAGATTGTGCTACCTGTCGATGGAGATAGAACCACGGTTGTACTTGCCCAAGAACCAGCCCCACCACACATAACCCAGACTCACGCAGATTGTACCCCTACCCAGTTGGACAGAGAACCAGCTACACCCCTTCTAACCCCAACCCCAGTAGATAGTAACCCAGTTCCCATTGACGCAACACCGTCTCCACCACAGAGCACCCAAACACGAGCAGTTAGTAAGGCAACTGCAGTGCCCAAAGCATGAGGACCACCACTCCGAACCCCAAGTCAATGCTTAAATCAGAAGAAGAATTGTTCTCAGGTCAGGTTCCGTAGCTATGGTTCATACTACTTTACTCTTCCATCACTGTATTTACTCATACCAACTAATTTCAAATTTGAAGGATGCAATTGAAACTCCAATGGCGCAACAGGTATGTTTTAAACCTGTTTCTTTAACGTGTTTGCTGTTGTAACTTGCTCTATGTTGATTTCAGTTTCAATTGAATAAACAGTTATATTCTCATGCCATGCACCTTACAAGTGTTGTTATTGTTGTGTAGTTTCCCACACTTATATTCTATCTAAGTTGCTTTGTCTTAAATAGATATGATTCGAACTGTATCTATCTTGATTTGGCAACATAAACTAGAATGATATAGACCATACAGTGACCATAATACATAGATATATGTTTGTTTCATGCTGTTATCCTGTCCACCTTACTACTGAACTGGTTTACCAAAACGAGTTTCATATACTACATTGTAAACCTGTGATGTGTTTGTTTGTTTCTCTTTTAGAATGCGGATAAAATATTGGAGAAGAGTACCCCGTTACGCAATGGCACAGGAAGTAATGCAGATAAGGTTCAAGATAGTGAGACATCCCTGTTGGTCTCCAAGAAAGATGATAAAAACTATATTGAAGACAATGAGACAACCCCAAAGTCCTGTCTTGATGTAGTGTTCGAGTTACTGGCTACTACTGCTGGCACCAGCTCTTCGAACTCGCTGCCTGGATCAGTTCGGCTTCTTGAGTCTCAACTTCAAGTTGAAACACATCGATCAGATGTTATGCGACAGGAAGCCGAAGGACTGAGGAAGTCCCTGCAGAACTCAGATGCATACTTTCTGGTGCAACAGCAAGTGCTGGAGGATTTAAGCGCCAAACAAGAGAAAGTTAATAAGCTTGGTAAGCATCTTGCCAGCATTATGGGTACCCAGGATATTGTTTCTTCACCTCTTCTAAATTGGTTTTAGTTCTGGACTTGTTTTGCTGCGGCGTTTATATGCTGCTTTGTTCCTTATATTTGCACTTGAAAGTGCTAGTTATCGACTAGAGGGGGGTGAATAGGAGATTTTTATGAAAGTCTTCAAAACATGAGAGTTTTGAAGACAAACAATAGAAATGAACCTATTGATATGTAGCGGAAGGTAGACTACACTAAGCAAGCCATAGTCAAGTATGCAATGAAGTGAAAGCACGAAGACTACTAGCAGCTAGGTAGAAAAGATCAGGATGGAAGATAGTATGAAGCCAAACAATGATAGTAGTCACACAGTGAAGTCAAACAGGTAGTGCAAGCAGGCAATGACTTCACGAAGACAAACTGTAAGTAAAGAGAGGGAGAGGATAGAACCAGTCACTTGGTGAGGACACAGGATTTGTTGGACCAATTCCAGTTTCTGTGACAACTGTACGTCTGGTTAGGGAGGCTGAGATTCAACTCAGAAGACCACGTCTTCACCTTATTCCCCTTGAGCTAAGGACAACTAGTCCTCGCCCAATCACTCTGGTAAGTCTTCAAGGTAGACTTCCAAACCTTCACAAACTTCGTTGACTGGTGATCCACAATGATTCTTGGATGCTCAGAATGCGACGCCTAACCGGTTGGAGGATTCACAGTCCTCAAGTGTAACAACTCTTCAGGTCACGCAGACAGAAAGACTTCAGCGATGCCTAACACTCTTTGGCTCTGGGTGTTTGGGCTTTGTCCTCGCAAGGATTTCTCTCTCTCAAAAGCTTCGAAGGTGGGTTGCTCTCAAATGACAGAAGCCGTGCACTAACTCTGAGCAGCCACCAATTTATGGTGTAGGGGGTGGGCCATTTATAGCCACTAGGCAACCATACTTGATTTGTCCGAAATGACCCTGGATCACTAAGGAACTAACACGTGTTCCACCAGTCATATTTCAAAGACACGCGACAGCTTGACTTGGGCTGCAAGTAAGCTGACTCATCCAGCTCTGGATAAGATTTGTCTCATTGTCTCCGCTCGAAGACATAGGATTTTGGTTGAGCATCACTTCAGTCACTCTGATTTTGTTCACTTGGACCCCACTTAACAGTACGGTGGTTCCTATGACTCAACAAAGAAGAGAAGGAAACAACGAAACTAAGTCTTCGCGCTCCAAAGTCTTCACGCAATGTCTTCTCTTGTCATAGTCTTCAGTGTGAATATCTTCACATACCACCATTGTCGTCAATTTCTTCATACATTTATAGGGGTCATCTCCAGTAGGTAAACCAAATCAATAAGGAACTACTACCTGTGTTATCCTGCAATTCTCACAAACACATTAGTCCCTCAACCAGGTTTGTCGTCAATACTCCAAAACCAACTGGGGGTGGCACTAGATGCACTTACAATCTCCCCCTTTTTGGTGATTGATGACAAACTGGTTGAAGTTTTCAACAGGGATAAAAGTATGTGGAATTGTAAAGGATTTAGGTATTGTCTTCATAAGTAGCAAAATGCCCCCCTAAAGATGTGCATACAAGTAATTTGCTTTTGGAATGCAAATGCACATGGCAGGTTGTACTTGTGGAGATCCTCTTCAACTTATGAAGACAATTCATCATGCATGATTTGATATAACGAAGAAAATGACATGCATAATGAAAAATGGACATCTGCAATATGACTTCGTGCGGGATTTATCATCGCACATGCGGAATTTATCAGGGCATCACAGAATAGCAAACAAGTAGCAGACGACCATCAAGTTTAAGTGTTACAACTCAAAGAACCAAATGTATCAAAAGCGAGAGTTGTAAATACTAAGCAAAATATAAAGCAACCGCCCATATGGACCCCCTTGAAGACTATCAACTCATATGCTTCTCCCCCTTTTGTCAGTAAGGACCAAAAAGGTTTGAAGACATAGAGCCGCTACTCGTTCCCAGAAGGAGTAGGAGAAGCTGCAGGGTCGGCGTCGGGGTTTGGCGATGCAGAAGAACTTGATGCAGTGTCGATACGGGCTGAAGTTGGAGGTGGTGAGGTAGCATCATCTTGATCATCAATAACTCTGGCATTCACCGTTGAAGCTGAGGAGGAATAGTCAGAGTCTTCAAGAGACGGAGTTCGACGCAAGACAACATTCCTGGGAGGAGTGGAGTCAAACTTGAATCTTTAAGTGAAGCCATCGTCTTGAAGATCTGCTTCAGCACTCAGCAATGTCAAACTTTTCCATGACCTCCGACAGGTTTCATGTGTAACAAAGGCATTTCTGGTGGCAAGATTGCGAATGCGATTGACATCCACCAAGAGGCTTTGCATCTGCCGCTTCAGCCAGTAGTTATGCTTATCCTGTTTCTGATGCAGGGCAACGAGAAGCTCTCTGTCATTGAGAACACGAGATCGCTTCCGAGGCCTTTGAGCAATAGTGCTTTCAGTGGCTTCAGCTTGAGCACGGTGAGGTAAGCGTGTATTGCCATCCAACGGATAAACGCGAGTGACTGCCTGGACTCCTTCAATGGGCTGTGTGAAGCTTTGGTGATCAGCATTGTGAAGATAAACAGGCTCCTTGGCAGGCTCGGGGTATATGGCTTCAACTGACATATCAACCTCTGGCAGAAAGATCATATGGTTGCGAGCAGAGGGCTGATAGTTGACAGCTGAATGAAGCTTGATGAGGCGCATAACCCATGGAGCGTAGAACTTCAGTCCAAAGAGATCAGAGCCTGATGCAGCCAACTGCCTGATAAAGAAGTCTTGAGCATTGAAGCTGATGCCATTGAAGATATAAAGACCAAAGTCTTCATTGCTCCGTCAAGTTTCGCTGCAGAAGAATGTCCTTTGACAGGCCATAGACTTCGCCTGATGATATGATAAATAGTGTGGGGCAGATACTCTAGGTCTTCAACAAAGAACTCCTTTGGGTAATCAGCGTCATGTGGTAGAGGCTTCATCATGCTCAGCATTTGGCTCATGTTGGGCTCTAGCTTCTGAAAGATGCTCTCCAAGGCATTGCGGTGAAGCTGACAACCAGGTTCATACAGTTCACCTGGAATGGGCAGACTAGTAAGCTCAATAATGTCAAAAGCTTTAGCTTCATGGTGTACGTTTCCTGTCATCCACTCAAGGACCCATGTCTTCAGATCCCTGTTGTAGCCGCGAATGTGGAGGGTGGCATAGAATTGCAGCAGAAGCTCTTCATTCCAATGCTCCTTATCAGTCACAAAATTCAGCAATCCAGCATCACGGAAGCAGTCAAGGGCTTCTTCAAGGCATGGCAGTCTAGCAATGGCTTCACAGTCAAGGCGCATATGAGGGATGATGCGCCCTTGGTCATAAAGAACACAAGAATAATAACTGCGCTGCTGATAGCTCTAGAACCGATCTGATGAAATCCTTGGTTTGGAATAGGGGTTCTTGGCGCTATCAAAGAAGGTGTTGTGCGCAATGAAGCCATTGGCATTGAAGGACCCTGGTGAAGTGGCAATACCTGGAAACCTGGGCAGTCTTAGCTTAGGTTTCTGTACCTGAGGCCTATGCTCGACATGGTAATCAAATTGCGGACCAGCAGCAGGTGGCGGAACCAGAATAGGCCATCTGACAGTGACCAGCTGACCATAATTGTATGCTTGCTCGATAGTATGTGGCCTCGGAGGTGGTACAGGAGCAGTGGCAGTGACTTCAGGCTGTAGATTTACATCAGGTGCAGCATTGACTTCAGGTGCTATCACTTCGGGCACCACATTGACTTCTGGCGCCACATTAGCTTCAGCCATGACAACGTCATTGGCTTCGGTGTTGGTGTTGGAGGTCGCCTCAATGTTGTTAGCCTCCACTTGAGTAGCTGGAGGGTCGGACACGTTCTCCTCGAGAACAACTTCAGGGTAGGTTGGGGGTGTGGCAACACGAACTTCTTCAACTCTTGTTTCTTCTTGGTCATCGACTGATGCAGCCGAAATATCTTCAGCCGTGTTGGCTTCAGACTCAGGGTTGTTCACAGTTGGAGAGGTTTTAGGGAATACTTGGCGTGAAACCGATTGGTGCTCTTCTCCTTATGGAACACTCGACAAGGTGACTTGAGCCCTTGGTCCCTTGCGAAGCCTGCGGAAAGCTGGCGACGCTTGTGGAGATGGAGTAGGTTGAGCCTCAAAGTCATCATCTTCAAGCACCGCAGCGCTAACTTGAGTTGGGGGAGTAGTTGGTGTTTCTTCTTCACGGGGTGAGTTTTGTAGGTGATCAGCCCATGAGTCATCCTGAGCAATTGGCGTCAAAGGACAACCAATGCTGATGAGCTCGTTGTTCATAAGAACAGGCGATGATACCACATTGTCCTCGATCTGAGGAAGGACTTCATCATCTTCAACATTGTCTTGATGACCAATGTCTTCAGCTGCGGTGGGGTCAACAGCTGGAATGTCTTCAGCTTCAGGAGCCTCTGGGGAAGCAGGCTCATGAACTATCAAACGACGTTCTTGTTGTGCAGATGCAGGATGAGCAACAGAAATTGGCTCGACGACAAGGGGCTCTATGGGAGCAGCCCGATCTCTCTTCTTGGTCTTGCGCTTCTTGGTGGGTGGAGCCTCGTCAGTGGTGTTCTTGGTCTTGCGCTTTCAGGCTTTGGCTTCAGCTGCCCTTGTCTTCTGAAGCTCTGAAGCCATTGTGGGGACCTTAGGCTTCACGCCTGTCATACTGGCGGGGAAGACAATGCGAGGTTCTTCCCGCCTGGATGGTTCATCTTGGTCCATAGTAGGCTTCTTCTTCTGCTTGGCAGCCATCTTAGGGTCGATACCAGGACGCCCAAGTGCCTTGCGCTTGTCAGCTTCATTGTAAGCTTGCACGCACTTTGCAGCCAGAAGCTTCATTCGCTCTCGAGAACCTTTGGCTTCCTCACGTTTCTTGTGAAACGCTTCCTTGAGCTCATGCAGCATGACCTTGAAGTTCTGGACATCTGTTACGCTGAGCTTGGCCATGTGCTGCTTGAACTGAGCCTTTTCATAGTCGATCTTGTGCTTCAGCTCAACAATTTTCTGTGCAAGAGCCAGCTCAGGAGCAATGCCGCCATGGAAGGAGAGGCTTAGCCCAATGGGAAGTTGCAGATCATCAAAGCCGAGATTGGGGGTGTCAAACCACTCATTAATGAAGTTGTTCAATACTTCCACGTCAAAGAGAGGCAAGTCATTGAAGATTTCCGCCTCTTCCTTGCTCTTTATCAGCTGCTCAAGAGCGTCATCAGCGAGATCGTCGTCACTCGACAGATCAATGGCGTCGTTCTCATTTCTCGGAACAACAGTAGGGGTCAGAGCTACACCAGGAGTGTGGATGGGATTCTTCTTCTTTTTCTCAGACTTAGAGATGCGTGAGAGATCTTCTGACTACACACTTGGTGCAGGAGGAGCAGTGGCCAGAGGCTTCGCTCGCGAAGCTTTTGGTGCAGTGGAAGGCTTCGAAGCCTTGGATTTCTTCAGCTTATTAGGCTTCGGTGGTCCACGCGCTTCGTCAGAATCAGCGTCATCTGCAGGTTGATCCACATATGTCCCTTGAACCATAATATGAGTGATGAGACCTTCTAGGTTGTAGAAGGGCCCAACAAGATTAGGTTCAGCTTCGCGTGTGCCATCGGTACGAGGAGCAGAGGGACCTGAGTTGAAGTCTAATCGCCGTGACTTCTTGTTTTCTTTGGCCGAGTTCTTGGCAAACTGGAAGTTGCGCTTGAACAGATTGCCGTCACGACAACATAGCAATGAAGATGGGTCGACATTTGCAGGCTGTGGTCCACGGACCATGCAAGGGTAGAAACCTTGTTCAATGGTTTCAGCTCTGGACCTGGGTGGAAGATTTTTGTACAAGATGTCTCCCCAGGGTCGCTTGATGGCATTCTTCTCAGCATATTCCTGGGTCACGAACCTGTACTTGTACTATTGTTCTGCCCAATATCTTCGAATCCATTGGGTTCGGGTTTTTCGCTGATTGTAGTCCTCCTCTGGATCTGTCTTGTACAGCTCATAGAGGTCTAGTGGCAACTCCTTTGATGTATTCCCACGGCGCTGTCTACCACCCTTCCTTGTAGACTTATCTGTTGCCATGAATTTCAGACTGAATGGCTTCAACACTGTCAAAGGCTTCCGTCTGCTGGTCAGAAAGGAACTGGCTTCGGGAGAGTGTATATGATGATGTAAGAATTCTGCAAATGAATGCAGACTATGAGAACCAAGGGATTCTCCCACGGACATGTACATGTGACAACATTAGAGATGCGAGGGAAGGGGAAGAGGTCATATGCATTCTCAGAAGATTTTGAAGATAAATCAGTTTAGGAGACATTGACCTCATCGCGCGAAGACATTCACTTATATGTTGAGAGTTGGTTCCAGATTTGTACGAATCCAAGAATAAGTACAAGTGAGGAATCTAACTACGTGTGGAGCATAAGTGAATATACTAGGCATCATATGAGATACAGACATGATAGATCCAAATTTGTGGAGGCAGAAACCACTTTTGGTAGAAAGGATGAATCTAGAGGATCAAAAAGACGGTAAAAAGAGGGTTTTAATTTACAACGCGGTGAACTGCTAGACGGAGTAGAAGATGAGGCCGAGCAGTTCGATCTTCCGTGCCCTAACTTGGCGACAGAGGACAGCTATGGCGGCGGCGGAGAAGACGATGTCCGCGGCCCGCGTGAAGACGGCGTCGGAGAGGTCGCGGCAGCTAAGCGCTTCATCGCCGGCGTCGTCGAGAGCTAGCGGTGGTGCTAGGGTTTGTCGAGGTGGAGAGGTGGAAGAAAGATTTGCCAGCGATTGGATGTGCATTTATAGGGAAAGGGACGGCACAACGCAATTACGCAGGTGCCCCTGGCGGTTCACATCTGAGGGACACGTGGCGAACATGCAACACATTGGGAGTTGTCCCACGTTCCCTCGCCCGCCTGGACTGTCGGGTGGTCGTTCCGGCTTCTCCGGGTTTCAGGCAATAAGAATTGAGCATTTAAACAGTTTTAATGTTTGTCTCTGTATCTTCTGCTGACAAGGACGCAGAGAAGACATTCGACAGTTTCAACCGAATGCATATGATTTGGATAGATAGAGTTTGAGGTAGACAGCATAGAGAGGTTAGGGTCCGATCACATTCACTTAGTTCGAAAGATTCAAACGAGAAGACATAGCTATAAGTGAATGCTGTAGAGGACAGAACACTAATATATGTACATATCAGAATAAAACCAAATCATCATTGTGAAGATAAACATGAAGACATGTTGATATTGAAGACAAACCAAATGCGAAGACATAGAAAATGTAACGCCATGAGAAAAACACTTCAAAAAGAAGAATTTGGTGGTGGCGTTACCCACCGTATAGGAAGTATTAGACCCAGACACGGTGCACAATTATCGTGGCGCTCCGAAGTCAAATTCCGCGTTAATGTATTCACACTTAGAGTGTAAGTCTTCATTGATTGAAGATATACTTTACTTCGTGTGTCGCACATCTAAGTCATCAACATGCATAAGTGTTAGGATGTGTGCCTGATCACAGGACATTCGAGGATTCCAAGATATTTAGCTCACACCGCAACTTGCAAAACCTTTTATCATCCAAGGGCTTTGTGAAGATATCTGCCAATTGCTCTTCAGTGTTGACGTGAATGATGTCAATATCTTCCTTCATAACATGATCTCTGAGAAAGTGATGATGAATTTCAATGTGCTTTCTCTTCGAGTGCTAAACTGGGTTGTTGGCAATCTTGATGGCGCTTTCATTGTCGCAGTAGAGTGGTACTTGTTTCATATGGATGCCATAGTCCTTGAGTATTTGCTTCATCCATAGAAGCTAAGCGCAGCAAGATCCAGCAGTGGAGAGTGATACACATTTTTGCTTCTTTGAAGACCAACAGACAAGTGATCGTCCCAGAAAGTGACATGTGCCTGATGTAGACTTGCGATCCACCTTGTCACCAGCATAATCAGCATCCGAGAATCCAACTAGATCAAACTCTGAGCCCTTTGGATACCATAATCCTAGTGTTGGGGTGTAAGCCAAATATCGAAGAATTCGCTTCACAGCTAAGTGATATGATCCCTTTGGTGCCGCTTGAAATCGAGCACACATGCAAACATTAAGCATAATATCTGGTATAGATGCACATAAATAAAGTAAAGAACCAATCATCGAGCGGTATACCTTTTGGTCAAACTCTTTACCATTGGCGTCAGGACCCAGATGACTCTTGGTTGGCATTGGCGTCGTATAACCTTTGCAGTCTTGCATTCCAAACTTCTTCAGGCAATCTTTCAGATATTTCTCTTGAGATATGAAGATGCCATTGCTTTGCTGACGGATTTGAAGACCAAGGAAGAACTTCAGCTCACCCATCATGGACATCTGATATTGCTCTTGCATCATGTGTCCAAATTCATCACTGTATTTCTGGTGGGTGCAGCCGAAGATAATGTCATCCACATATATTTGGCACACAAACAGTTCACCATCATATGTCTTCGTGAAGAGTGTGGGATCCAGGGAACCAGGTTTGAAGCCTTTGCTCTTCAGGAAGTCTTTGAGTCTATCATACCAAGCGCGAGGGGCTTGTTTGAGGCCATACAGTGCCTTGTTTAGTTTGTACACCATATCAGGATGTTTTGGATCTTCAAAGCCAAGAGGTTGTGCAACATACACTTCTTCTTCAATTTTTCCGTTGAGAAATGCACTCTTCAGATCCATTTGATACAGCAGGATGTTGTGATGATTTGCATAGGCTAGCAATATGCGAATAGCTTCAAGCCTAGCGACAGGAGCAAATGTTTCATCGAAGTCAATCCCCTCAACTTGAGTGTATCCTTGAGCAACGAGGCGAGCCTTGTTGACAACTTGACCATGCTCATCTTGCTTGTTGCGATATATCCATTTTGTGCCTATTATGTTGTGCTTGCGAGGGTCAGGACGCTTGACAAGTTCCCAGACATTGTTCAGCTTGAACTGTTGAAGCTCTTCTTGCATAGCTTGAATCCATTCAGGTTCCATGAAGGCTTCAGCAACTTTCTTGGGTTCAGATATTGAAACAAATGCAAAGTGCCCATAGAAATTTGCTAGCTGTGTTGCTCTTGAACGAGTGAGTGGACCAGGCGCATTGATGCTATCAATTATGTTCTCAATCTGTACTTCATTTGCAACACGAGGATGAACTGGGCGAAGATTTTGTTCTTGCTGATCATTGTCATCGTTAGGAGGATTGTCTTCGGGCTGAGCATTGTCTTCATGTTGATTAGGTGCAGAAATGATAAGTTCCTCTTCAGGCTGTGTATCAGACGGTATGATTTCTCCAGTTCCCATTAGCTTGATGGATTCACTAGGTGGAACTTCATCTAGCACATTTGGCAGGTGCTCTCTTTGCGAGCCATTAGTCTCATCGAACCGCACATCCACAGTTTCAACCACTTTATAGTGAAAGAGGTTGAAGACTCTGTAGGAGTGTGAATCCTTTCCGTAACCAAGCATAAAACCTTCATGTGCTTTCGGTGCAAATTTTGAAGTGTGATGTGGATCTATGATCTAGCACCTAGCACCAAATACTCTGAAGTAACTGACATTTGGCTTCTTACCAGTGAGGAGTTCATAGGATGTTTTCTTCAAAAGCTTATGAAGATAAACATGGTTGATGACATGGCATGCAGTATCAATAGCTTCAGGCCAGAACTTTCTTGGAGTCTTGTATTCATCAAGCATTGTCCATGCCATCTCAATGAGCGTTCTGTTCTTGCGCTCCACGATGCCATTCTGCTAAGGTGTGTACAGAGCTGAGAACTCATGAGCGATGCCCAATGTATCCAGGTAAAGATCGAGGCCGGTGTTCTAGAACTCTGTGCCATTGTCACTTCTGATGTGCTTGATCTTGACGCCGTAGTTGTTCATGGCACGGTTGGCGAATCGTCTGAAGACATCCTGCACTTCAGTCTTGTAGAGAATCATGTGCACCCACGTATATCTTGAGTAATCATCAACAATGACGAAGCCATAAAGACAAGCAGTAGTAGTGAGAGTAGAGTAGTGAGTAGGGCCAAATAAGTCCATGTGTAGCAGCTCGAAGGGTTGTGATGTTGTCATGATTGTCTTCGAGGGATGCTTGGCCCTTGTCATCTTTCCAGCTTTGCAGGCACCGCACAAGTGATCCTTCTTGAACTTGACGCCCTCGATGCCTATGACATGCTTCTTCTTTGCGAGAGTGTGTAAGTTCCTCATGCCAGCATACCCTAGTCTCTGATGCCAGAGCCAGCACTCTGAAGCTTTTGCAAGAAGACATACGGCAAGTTGTGGTCCTGCTGAGAAATCTACCATGAACAGATCATCTTTCCGGTACCCTTCAAAGAGTAGAGACTTGTCAGATTCCATTAGTACAAGGCAACGATATTTTCCAAATACCACAATCATGTTCAAGTCACAAAGCATTGAGACAGACATTAAGTTAAAACCAAGGGATTCAACAAGCATCACTTTATCCATGTGTTGATCCTTTGAGATTGCAACTCTAGCTAGACCCAATACCTTGCTTTTACCAGTGTCAGCAAATGTGATGTGACTCTTGTCAGATGGACGTAAAGTTGATTCCATGAGAAGGCTTCGATCACCAGTCATATGATTGGTGCATCCGCTGTTGTAGCGACCAGACCTCAAACAGTCTGATTCTGTGCATAAGTGTCATCCCTGGATCGGTAATGCTGACATACACAGTACTTGAAGGATTTATAATAGAGTAGAAATCACACACTTATTACATCGAATGTCTCAAAAGAGAACTTATTACAATAAATATGGCTTAAGGCCATCTAAAACGCTAACAGCGGAAGGCTTGGAAGATAAAGTGAGTCCATCAACCCCAACAGCATCACTGAGTGAAAGACCACGACCTAAGGCTCCTTACTCGTCGTCTGAAAAGTCTGCAACATGATACGTTGCAGCCCGAAAACGGGTCAGCACATGGAATATGCTGGCAATGTAACACAAGAGGATAGTGAACAGAATAATGCTATCACTACATGCATATATGGATGGTGGAGGCTGTAGGGTTAATATGTTTTTGCGAAAAGCCAATTTTTCCCTACTGCAAAGGAATAAGTTTTATTTAACTACAAAGTTTGTTGAAAAATATTGAGAAGGTAAACCCCCTCTCAATCCCAATTAAAGGTACTCATTAATAACCCATCAAATTAATTAAGTAGTGATGAGATCAACATGATAATCCAAGAACCAGATACTCAAGATGTCCATAACCGGGGACACGGCTAACCATGATTAGTTTGTACACTCTGCAGAGGTTTGCACACTTTTCCCCACAAGACTCGATCTCCTCCGTTTGATTTCTCGCACTACATGATGTTTGAGAAACGGATGACCGAGACATAGTCTTTCAGAAGCGTTAGCACCTTACGATGGGTAGACCGTACCACCTACATCCCCTACATCTGCTAGTCTACCACTGTAAGAGTTCACACGACTTAATCAAAAATGCTAGAGCCCATAATAGCTTGTGGCTGCACAAAGAAGTTTCTAGCATGAATAATCTCATGATCCCTTTGAGCCTGGGTGGCAGTCCATAGGAGAATCACACGGTACCCCAGGATTTCGAAAAATACAGGCAATCACTGGAATTCCCCAGGTGCCTCAATCCACCCAGATGTGTATTAAATTTGCCACTTTAAGTTGAACCATTAATTAACAATCCCACATCTGTCATGGATACACTCAAACCCAATCCACGTCTACGAGCATAGCATAGCAATATAATCATAACGTAGAAGTAACTCCCAGGGTTTGATATAAACAGGTGAATAGGTACTACCTCAGCTACTTCCCAACCCACAATTTAATTCAGATCCTAACCATGAAATTTTTTGGGGATTGATCTAATGCAGTAAAACTGGGTAGTAAAGAGGTATGATCAAAGTGTTACTTGCCTTGCTGATGATCCGCGAAACCTAGAGACTCGTAGTAGCACGCTTCGCACTCCGGGAATTCAATCGCAAACATACAATAGCATACATAAGCAATCAAGCAAAGACGCACGGGCAAAACTCAAATAAGAAGAATTGACCAGAAAGTTCAACTTAAGAACTCCGGTTTGCAAAAAAATCAAATCAAACGGAGCAACGAAACTCCAACTGCGAAAGAAACAAGATCCGTTTACTAATATGAACTAAAGTCAAATTTTACAATACCAAAATCTTGTTCAAGTTGGTTAAACAGAAAGAGGGTTTCGAGACGAAGATCTAGGCGCTTGAATCGCCTGATTCCGATAAACGAGCGAAAAGATAAACTAAAACGAAAATTGGATCAGAAATCGCGATCAAAAATAATCGCAGAAAATCCGAGAAAAAGAAAAACTGACGAACAGGCTAACGAACGAACGTTCGCTGTCTGCGGTTAAACGGTGAAAACCGTTCGTTAAAATGAACGTAAAACGGGCGTTCGCTAAATAACTAAACCGAAAATAAACCAAACCGGATCTAAGGTTTCGAAAAAAAACAAAATGGTTTTCTCACGAAAACCGAGGCAGCTACCTCGGGTCCGGTGGGTCCGGCGAGGTCCGGCGGCGGCGCGGGGCGGCGGCGGCAGCGGGCGGCGACAGCAGCACGGGCGGCGGAGGCAGCGGCGGGCGGCGGCAGCAGCGCGGGCGTCGGCGCAGCGCGGGGTTAGTGTTACGGCTCGGGTGGCGGCTGGGCTGGCTCGGGGTCTCGGGCTTTAAAGGCTGGCCCGAGGAGTCCTGGCCGGTTACGGCCCGGAGTCGGTTCACTTTTTTTTAAAAATTCTGACGTGCAGAAAACGTAAGAAAAGAAATACTAAACTGACTCCAAAAAAGCCGAAATAAATTTTCCCCGTCCTCTAAAAATAGGCCGGACAAGGTGAACATTTATTTGGGCCTAAAATGGAATTTTGAAAAACGCATATTTTTCCTAATTCAAATAAAATAGCGACAAAACTCCAAATAAAATCCAATATTTGATTTTAATATTTTCCTCCAATATTTCATTTATTTTGGAGAAGTCATACTATCTCCTCTCATATATTTGAATACGAAATATTTTCGGAGAGAAAAAATAATTAAAACAAATAATCCTTGTTTCAATATTTGATAAAATTCAAATATGAAAACATGGAAATCCCCAGCTCTCTCCGAGGGTCCTTGAGTTGCTTAGGATTTTGAGGATCGCAAAACGAAATGCAGCAAAAATATGATATGCATGAATGATCTATGTATAACATTCCAAATTGGAAATTTGGGATGTTACAGCTGTCCATAATCCATTCTGAAGCATGAGGTGTCATACCCTACAGTACAGTTAGGGGGATAGGCTTCACCAGGAGTATTGTGAAGCATAAACATTTGACGCACCAGAGGAATATCAAAGGTCAGACGAAGATTAGGGCTGATATGATGATTGGCAAGCGATTCAGGAACAAAATACATGGTAAGACCATTTGGGCATTTGATCTTGGGCCCTACAAGATGTTTTAGGTCCCCAGCAATAACATCAGACGCCTTTGATTTCCGGCTAGAGACCTTTCCCTGCAAAAGAAAGTTAATTCTTCTTAACCACCCACATCTTCAGGGGTGGCTTAGAAGCAATGAGTCTAAGTGCAGCATCTGAGAACTTTGGCTTTGGAGCCCTAGCAAATAGCCTTGCAGGAGATGAATGATACTCATATGAATAAGCAGAAAAGTTCTTAGTTTTATGAACATAGCGGTTTGAAGACACATGCTCATATTCATAAGTCTGAGTACGATTTCCCTGCAAAACATTGGCGTTAGGGTGACTCAGTTGAGTCTTGTATCTGTATGAGGCCTTTGGACCATATGAAGCCTTTGGTCTGGGATTTGTCTTCTTCTCAAGTGGTGTCATGATGACATTCACAGGAAGATTCTCAAGACAACTTTTGGGAACCCAGATCTTCTTCATAGGTGGCCCATTCCTGCAGTTAGTACCAATATACCTGGCAAACACTTCACCATTCTGATTCTTAAACAGTTTATAGTTTGCATCAAAGGATTCATCAATGATAATAGCGTTAGAACAAGTGAAGCCAAATAAGGAGGATGGATGCATTGAAGGTCCCATTGCAGCAACCCATGTGGTTTTGGTATACTGCTCGGGCTTCCAGTAGGAGCCATCAACATTCATTTTCCTCTCGAACCGAACACCCTCTTTCCTAGGGTTTCGGTTCAGAATCTGCTTTTTGAGGACATCGCACAGTGTCCGATGCCCTTTGCGACTTTTGTACATCCCAGTTTCAAGCAATGTCTTCAACCTAGCATTTTCATCAGCAATAGTAGTGGTATCCTCAGCAGAGGGGTTAGTTACCACATCAACAGTTGAAGATATTGCAACAGTAGCAGCAGTAGAACATTCAGCAACAGAAGTAGCGTTATCACGCTCAAGGCATTTTAGACATGGTGGTTCAAATTGTTCTTGAGCGAGACTGATCTGTTGAGCGTGAAGTGACTCATTCTCTTTTTGAAGATCTTCATGAGCCGCTCTCAATTTCTCAAGCTCTTGCTTCCTTTGAAGATAATCGTAGGAAAGCTTTTCATGAGTGGTTTAGAGCGTTTCATGACGACCTTCAAGTTCCTGGTACTTAACATGAAGATTTTTTATGTCTTTAATTAAGGACTGAGAACGGGTCCTTTCCGCGTCCAACAGGTCATCGCTTTTGTCTAACAGTTTTTGAGTATGTTCCATAGCTTTCTGTTGTTCAATTGCAATTTTAGCAAGTGTTTTGTAGATGGGTTTGGATTCACAATCAGAGTCATCTTCACTTGATGTTTGAAAGTAAGCATCGCGTGATTTTACCTTGGCACCCCCTGCCATGAAACAGTAGGTGGGAGCAGAGTCGTCCTTGTCATTAGCATAAACGTTGGTGACGGGGCCATTGTCTTCAGTGTTGAAGATGGACTTGGCAACGTAGGTTGTAGCTAGAGCCGGACTTGCAACGCCAGGGTTGGACTCCTCGTCAGACTCCACCTCCGCCTCCTCAGACGCAGACTCCTCCTCTGAATCCATCTCCTTGCCAACAAAAGCACGAGCCTTGCCAGATGAGCTCTTCTTATGAGATGCAGACTTGGATGAGGAGTTGGAAAAAAAACTTTGAGGATTTCTTCTTCTTGTCATCAGAATCATATTCCTTGCTCTTCTTCTTCTTCTTGTTCTCATTGTCCCACTGTGGACACTCAGAGATGTAGTGTCCAGGCTTCTTGCACTTGTGACATGTTCTCTTCTTGTAGTCATGAGTGGAAGCTTCATCATTTCTTGAGCTGGATCGTGAAGACTTTCTGAAGCCCTTCTTCTTAGTGAACTTCTGGAACTTCTTCACAAGCATAGCAAGCTCCTTTCCAATGTCTTCAGGATCACCAGAACTGCAGTCAGATTCTTCTTCAGATGAGGAAACAGCTTTTACCTTCAAAGCACGAGTTCGGCCATAGTTGGGACCATAGATATCTCTTTTCTCAGATAGCTGGAACTCATGTGTGTTGAGCCTCTCAAGTATGTCAGACGGATCGAGTGTCTTGAACTCAGGGTGTTCTTGTATCATCAGGGCAAGGGTGTCGAACGAGCTGTCAAGTGATCTCAGCAGTGTCTTGACGATTTCATGCTTGGTGATCTCAGTGGCACCGAGAGCACGAAGCTCATTTGTGATGTCAGTGAGGCGATCAAACGTGAGCTGGACATTCTCATTGTCGTTTCTCTTGAAGCGGTTGAAGAGGTTGCGAAGAACACTAATTCTTTGATCTCTCTGGGTTGAGACGCCTTCGTTGACCTTGGAGAGCCAGTCCCAGACTAGCTTCTACGTTTCCAGAGCACTCCCACGGCCATACTGTCCTTTGGTCAGATGACCACAGATGATGTTCTTGGCAGTAGAATCCAGTTGTATGAACTTCTTGACATCAGCAAGGTGACACCTTCACCAGTCTTGGGAACGCCATTCTTGACGACATACCAGAGGTCGACATCAATGGCTTCAAGATGCATGCGCATCTTATTCTTCTAGTAGGGATATTCAGTTCCATCGAAGATGGGGCATGCAGCGGAGACTTTGATTCTCCCTGCAGTCGACATAGCTAAAACTCCAGGTGGTTAAACCGAATCACACAGAACAAGGGAGTACCTTGCTCTGATACCAATTGAAAGTGCTAGTTATCGACTAGAGGGGGGTGAATAGGCGATTTTTATGAAAGTCTTCAAAACATGAGAGTTTCGAAGACAAACAATAGAAATGAACCTATTGATATGCAGCGGAAGGTAGACTACACTAAGCAAGCCATAGTCAAGTATGCAATGAAGTGAAAGCACGAAGACTAATAGCAGCTAGGTAGAAAAGATCAGGATGGAAGATAGTATGAAGCCAAACAATGATAGTAGTCACACAGTGAAGTCAAACTGGTAGTGCAAGCAGGCAATGACTTCACGAAGACAAATTGTAAGTAAAGAGAGGGAGAGGATAGAACCAGTCACTTGGTGAGGACACAGGATTTGTGGGACCAGTTCCAGTTGCTGTGACAACTGTACGTCTGGTTAGGGAGGCTGAGATTCAACTCAGAAGACCACGTCTTCACCTTATTCCCCTTGAGCTAAGGACACCCAGTCCTCGCCCAATCACTCTGGTAAGTCTTCAAGGTAGACTTCCAAACCTTCACAGACTTCGTTCACCGGCGATCCACAATGACTCTTGGATGCTCAGAACGCCTAACCGGCTGGAGGATTCATAATCCTGAAGTGTAACAACTCTTCAGGTCACGCAGACAGAAAGACTTCAGTGATGCCTAACACTCTTTGGCTCTGGGTGTTTGGGCTTTGTCCTCGCAAGGATTTCTCTCTCTCAAAAGCTTCGGAGGTGGGTTGCTCTCAAACGACAAAAGCCGTGCACTAACTCTGAGCAGCCACCAATTTATGGTGTAGGGGGTGGGCTATTTATAGCCACTAGGCAACCCGACCTGATTTGTCCGAAATGACCCTGGGTCACTAAGGAACTGACACATGTTCCAACGGTCAGATTTCAAACACACGCGGTAGCTTGACTTGGGCTACAAGTAAAGCTGACTCATCCAGCTCTGGATAAGATTTGCTCTCATTGTCTTCGCTCGAAGACATAGGATTTTGGTTGAGCATCACTTCAGTCACTCTGACTTTGTTCACTGGGACCCCACTTAACAGTACGGTGGTTCCTATGACTCAACAAAGAAGAAAAGGAAACAACGAAACAACTAAGTCTTCGCGCTCCATAGTCTTCACGCGATGTCTTCTCTTGTCATAGTCATCGATGTGAATATCTTCACATACCACCATTGTCTTCAATGTCTTCATACATTTTTAGGGGTCATCTCCGGTAGGTAAACCGAATCAATGAGGGACTACTACCTGTGTTATCCTGCAATTCTCACAAACACATTAGTCCCTCAACCAGGTTTGTCGTCAATACTCCAAAACCAACTAGGGGTGGCACTAGATGCACTTACAATCTCCCCCTTTTTGGTGATTGATGACAAACTGGTTGAAGTTTTCAACGGGGATAAAAGTATGTGAAATTGTAAAGGATTTAGGTATTTTCTTCATAAGTAGCGAAAGGCTCCCCCTGAAGATGTGCATATAAGTAATTTGCTTTTGGAATGCAAATGCACATGGCAGGTTGTACTTGTGGAGATCCTCTTCAACTTATGAAGACAATTCATCATGCATGATTTGATATAACAAAGAAAATGACATGCATAATGAAAAATGGACGTCTGCAATATGACTTTGTGCGGGATTTATCATCGCACATGCGGAATTTATCATGGCATCACAGAATAGCAAACAAGTAGCAGACGACCATCAAGTTTAAGTGTTACAACTCAAAGAACCAAATGTATCAAAAGCGAGAGTTGTAAACACTAGGCAAAATATAAAGCAACCGCCCATATGGACCCGCTTGAAGACTATCAACTCATATGCTTCTCCCCCTTTTGTCAGTAAGGACCAAAAAGGTTTGAAGACATAGAGCCGCTACTCGTTCCCAGAAGGAGTAGGAGAAGCTGCAGGGTCGGCGTTGGGGTTTGGCGGTGCAGAAGAACTTGGTGCAGTGTCGATACGTGCTAAAGTTGGAGGTGGTGAGGTAGCATCATCTTGATCATCTATGACTCTGGCATTCACCGTTGCAGCTGAGGAGGAATAGTCAGAGTCTTCAAGAGAGAGAGTTCGACGCAAGACAGCATTCCTTGGAGGAGTGGAGTCAAACTTGAATCTTTCAGTGAAGCCATCGTCTTGAAGATCTGCTTCAGCACTCAGCAATGTCAAACTCTTCCATGACCTCCGACAGGTTTCATGTGTAACAAAGGCATTCTTGGTGGCAAGATTGCGAATGCGATTGACGTCCACCAAGAGGCTTTGCATCTGCCGCTTCAGCCAGTAGTGATGCTTATCCTGTTTCTGATGCAGGGCAACAAGAAGCTCTCTGTCATTGAGAACACGAGATCGCTTCCGAGGCCTTTGAGCAATAGTGCTTTCAGTGGCTTCAGTTTGAGCACGGTGAGGTAAGCGTGTATTGCCAGCCAACGGATAAACACGGGTGACTGCCTGGACTCCTTCAATGGGCTGTGTGAAGCTTTGGTGATTAGCATTGTGAAGACAAACAGGCTCCTTGGCAGGCTCTGGGTATATGGCTTCAACTGACATATCAACCTCTGGCAGAAATATCAGATGGTTGCGAGCAGAGGCTGATAGTTGACAGCTGAATGAAGCTTGATAAGGCGCATAACCCATGGAGCGTAGAATTTCAGTCCAAAGAGATCAGAGCCTGATGCAGCCAACTGCCTGATAAAGAAGTCTTGAGCATTGAAGCTGATGCCATTGAAGATATAAAAGACCAAAGTCTTCATTGCTCCTTCAAGCTTCGCTGCAGAAGAATGTCCTTTGACAGGCCATAGAGTTCGCCTGATGATATGATAAATAGTGCGGGGCAGATACTCTAGGTCTTCAACAAAGAACTCTTTGGGTATTCAGCGTCATGTGGCAGAGGCTTCATCATGCTCAGCATTTGGCTCATGTTGGGCTCTGGCTTCTGAAAGATGCTCTCCAATGCATTGCGGTGAAGCTGACAACCAGGTTCATATAGTTCACCTGGAGTGGGCAGACTAGTGAGCTCAATAATGTCAAGAGCTTTAGCTTCATGGTGTACGTTGCCTGTCATCCACTCAAGGACCCATGTCTTCGGATCCCTGTTGTAGCCGCGAATGTGGAGGGTGGCATAGAATTGCAGCAGAAGCTCTTCATTCCAATGCTCCTTATCAGTCACAAAATTCAGCAATCCAGCATCACGGAAGCAGTCAACGGCTTCTTCAAGGCACGGCAGTCCAACAATGGCTTCATAGTCAAGACGCATATGAGGGAAGATGCACCCTTGGTCATAAAGAACACAAGAATAATAACTGCGCTGCTGATAGCTCCAGAACCGATCTGATGAAATCTTTGGTTTGGAATAGGGGTTCTTGGCGCTACCAAAGAAGGTGTTGTGCGCAATGAAGCCATTGGCATTGAAGGACCCTGGTGAAGTGGCAGTACCTGGAAACCTGGGCAGTCTTGGCTTAGGCTTCTGGACCTGAGGCCTGTGCTCGACATGGTAATCAAATTGCGGACCAGCAGCAGGTGGAGCAACCAGAATAGTCCGTCTGACAGTGACTAGCTGACCATAATTGTATGCTTGCTCAATAGTATGTGGCCTGGGAGGTGGTACAGGAGCAGTGGTAGTGACTTCAGGCTGCAGATTTGCATCAGGTGCAGCATTGACTTCAGGTGCTATCACTTCGGGCACCACATTGACTTCTGGCGCCACATTAGCTTCAGCCATGACAACGTCATTGGCTTCAGTGTTGGTGTTGGTGGTCGCCTCAATGTTGTTATCCTCCACTTGAGTAGCTGGAGGGTCGGACACGTTCTCCTCGAGAACAACTTCAGGGTAGGTTGGGGTGTGGCAACACGAACTTCTTCAACTCTTGGTTCTTCTTGGTCATCGGCTGATGCAGCCAGAATATCTTCAGCCGTGTTGGCTTCAGACTCAGGGTTGTTTATAGTTGGAGAGCCTTCAGGGAATACTTGGCGTGAAACTGATTGGCGCTCTTCTCCTTCTGGAACACTCGAAAAGGTGACTTGAGCCCTTGGTCCCTTGCGAAGCCTGCGGAAAGCTGGCGACGCTTGTGGAGATGGAGTAGGTTGAGCCTCAAAGTCATCATCTTCAAGCACCGAAGCGGTGACTTGAGTTGGGGGAGTAGGGTGTGTTTCTTCTTCACGGGGTGAGTTTTGTGGGTGATCAGCCCATGAGTCATCCTGAGAAATTGGCGTCAAAGGACGACCAATGCTGATGAGCTCGCTGTTCGTAAGAACAGGCGATGATACCACATTGTGCTTGATCTGAGGAAGGACTTCATCATATTCAACATTGTCTTGATGACCAATGTCTTCAGCTGCGGTGGGGTCAACAGCTGGAATGTCTTCAGCTTCAGGAGCCTCTAGGGAAGCAGGCTCATGAACTATCAAACGACGTTCTTGTTGTGCAGATGCAGGACGAGCAATAGAAATTGGCTCGACGACAAGGGGCTCTGTGGGAGCAGCCCGATCTCTCTTCTTGGTCTTGTGCTTCTTGGTGGGTGGAGCATCGTCAGTGGTGTTCTTGGTCTTGCGCTTTCGGGCTTTGGCTTCAGCCGCCCTTGTCTTCTGAAGCTCTGAAGCCACTGTGGGGACCTTAGGCTTCACGCCTGTCATACTGGCGGGGAATACAATGCGAGGTTCTTCCCGCCTGGATGGTTCATCGTGGTCCACAGCAGGCTTCTTCTTCTGCTTGGCAGCCATCTTAGGGTCAATGCCAAGACGCCCAAGTGCCTTGCGCTTCTCAGCTTCATTGTCAGCTTGAACGCACTTTGCAGCCAGAAGCTTCATTCGCTCTCGAGAACCTTTGGCTTCCTCACGTTTCTTGTGAAACGCTTCCTTGAGCTCATGCAGCATGACCTTGAAGTTCTGGACGTCTGTTACGCTGAGCTTGGCCATGTGCTGCTTGAACTGAGCCTTTTCATAGTCGATCTTGTTCTTCAGCTCAACAATTTTCTGTGCAAGAGCCAGCTCAGGAGCAATGGCGCCATGGAAGGAGACGCTTAGCCCAATGGGAAGTTGCAGATTATCAAAGCTTAGATTGGGGGTGTCAAACCACTCATCAATGAAGTTGTTCAATACTTCCATGTCAAAGAGGCAAGGCATTGAAGATTTCCGTCTCTTGCTTGCTCTTTATCAGCTGCTCAAGAGCGTCATCAGCAAGATCATCGTCACTCGACAGATCAATGGCGTCGTTCTCATTTCTCAGAACAGCAGCAGGGGTCAGAGCTGGACCAGGAGTGTGGATGGGCTTCTTCTTCTTCTTTTTCTCAGACTTAGAGATGCGTGAGAGATCTTCTGACTGCACATTTGGTGCAGGAGGAGCAGTGACCAGAGGCTTCGCTCGTGAAGCTTTTGGTGCAGTGGAAGGCTTCGAAGCCTTGGATTTCTTCAGCTTCTTAGGCTTCGGTGGTGCGGGCGCTTGGTCAGAATCAGCGTCATCTGCAGGTTGATCCACGTGTGTCCCTTGAACCATAATATGAGTGATGAGACCTTCTAGGTTGTAGAAGGGCCCAACAAGATTGGGTTCAGCTTCGCGTGTGCCATCGGTACGAGGAGCAGAGGGACCTGGGTTGAAGTCTAATCCCGCGACTTCTTGTTTTCTTTGGCCGAGTTCTTGGCAAACTGGAAGTTGCGCTTGAACAGATTGTCGTCATGACACCATAGTAATGAAGATGGGTCAGTATCTGCAGGCTGTGGTCCACGGACCATGCAAGGGTAGAAGCCTTGTTCAATG
Source organism: Triticum aestivum (assembly GCF_018294505.1). Classification (NCBI taxonomy): domain Eukaryota; kingdom Viridiplantae; phylum Streptophyta; class Magnoliopsida; order Poales; family Poaceae; genus Triticum; species Triticum aestivum. The sequence continues at coordinate 453,803,754 of NC_057805.1, read as the reverse complement.
GCTTCAGCTCTGGACCTGGGTGGAAGATTTTTGTACAAGATGTCTCCCCAGGGTCGCTTGATGGCATTCTTCTCAGCATATTCCTGGGTCACGAACCTGTACTTGTACCATTGTTCTGCCCAATATCTTCGAATCCATTGGATTCGGGTTTTTCGCTGATTGTAGTCCTCCTCTGGATCTGTCTTGTACAGCTCATAGAGGTCTGGTGGCAAATCCTTTGATGTATTCCCACGGCGCTGTCTGCCACCCTTCCTTGCAGACTTATCTGTTGCCATGAATTTCAGACTGAATGGCTTCAACACTGTCAAAGGCTTCCGTCTGCTGGTCAGACAGGAACTGGCTTCGGGAGAGTTGATATGATGCTGTAAGAATTCTGCAAATGAATGCAGACTATGAGAACCAAGGGATTCTCCCACGGACATGTACCTGTGACAGCATTAGAGATGCGAGGGAAGGGGAAGAGGTCATATGCATTCTCAGAAGATTTTGAAGATAAATCAGTTTAGAAGACATTGACCTCATAGCGCGAAGACATTCACTTATATGTTGAGAGTTGGTTCCAGATTTGTACGAATCCAAGAATAAGTACAAGTGAGGAATCTAACTACGTGTGAAGCATAAGTGAATATACTAGGCATCATATGAGATGCAGACAGGATAGATCCAAATTTGTGGAGGCAGAAACCACTTTTGGTAGAAAGGATGAATCTATAGGATCAAAAAGACGGTAAAAAGAGGGTTTTAATTTACCACATGATGAACTGCTAGACGGAGTAGAAGATGAGGCCGAGCAGTTCGATCTTCCGTGCCCTAACTTGGTGACGGAGGACACCTACGGCGGCGGCGGAGAAGACGATGTCCGCGGCCGGCGTGAAGACGGCGTCGGAGAGGTCGCGGCAGCTAAGCGCTTCGTCGCCGGCGTCGTCGAGAGCTAGCGGTGGCGCTAGGGTTTGTCGAGGTGGAGAGGTGGAAGAAACATTTTGACAGCGATTGGATGTGCATTTATAGAGATAGGGAAGGCACATCGCAATTACGCAGGTGCCCCTGGCGGTTCACATCTGAGGGACACGTGGCAAACACGCAACACATTGGGAGTTGTCCCACGTTCCCACGCCCGCCTGGACTATCGGGTGGTCGTTCCGGCTTCTCCGGGTTTCAGGCAATAAGAATTGAGCATTTAAAACAGTTTTAATGTTTGTCTCTGTATCTTCTGCTGACAAGGACGCAGAGAAGACATTCGACAGTTTCAACCGAATGCATATGATTTGGATAGATAGAGTTTGAGGTAGAAAGCATAGAGAGGTTAGGGTCCGATCACATTCACTTAGTTCAAAGATTCAAACGAGAAGACATAGCTATAAGTGAATGTTGTAGAGGACAGAACACTAATATATGTATATATCAGAATAAAACCAAATCATCATTGTGAAGATAAACATGAAGACATGTTGATATTGAAGACAAACCAAATGCGAAGACATAGCAAATGTAACGCCATGAGAAAAACACTTCAAAAGAAGAATTTGGTGGTGGCGTTACCCACCGTATAGGAAGTATTAGACCCAGACACGGCGCACAATTATCGTGGCGCTCCGAAGTCAAATTCCACGTTAATGTATTCACACTTAGAGTGTAAGTCTTCATTGATTGAAGATATACTTTACTTCGTGTGTTGCACATCTAAGTCATCAACATGCATAAGTGTTAGGATGTGTGCCTGATCACAGGACATTCGAGGATTCCAAGATATTTAGCTCACACCGCAACTTGCAAAACCTTTTCTCATCCAAGGGCTTTGTGAAGATATCTGCCAATTGCTCTTCAGTGTTGACGTGAATGATGTCAATATCTTCCTTCATAACATGATCTCTGAGAAAGTGATGACGAATTTCAATGTGCTTTGTCTTCGAGTGCTGAACTGGGTTGTTGGCAATCTTGATGGCGCTTTCATTGTCGCAGTAGAGTGGTACTTGTTTCATATGGATGCCATAGTCCTTGAGTGTTTGCTTCATCCATAGAAGCTGAGCGCAGCAAGATCCAGCAGCAATGTATTCAGATTCAGCAGTGGAGAGTGATACACAGTTCTGCTTCTTTGAAGACCAACAGACAAGTGATCGTCCCAGAAAGTGACATGTGCCTGATGTAGACTTGCGATCCACCTTGTCACCAGCATAATCAGCATCCGAGAATCCAACTAGATCAAACTCTGAGCCCTTTGGATACCATAATCCTAGTGTTGGGGTGTAAGCCAAATATCGAAGAATTCGCTTCACAGCTAAGTGATGCGATTCCTTTGGTGCCGCTTGAAATCGAGCACACATGCAAACACTAAGCATAATATCTGGCCTAGATGCACATAAATAAAGTAAAGAACCAATCATGGAGCGATATACCTTTTGATCGAACTCTTTACCATTGGCGTCAGGACCCAGATGACTCTTGGTTGGCATTGGCGTCGTATAACCTTTGCAGTCTTGCATTCCAAACTTCTTCCGGCAATCTTTGAGATATTTCTCTTGAGATATGAAGATGCCATTGCTTTGCTGACGGATTTGAAGACCAAGGAAGAACTTCAGCTCACCCATCATGGACATCTGATATTGCTCTTGCATCATGTGTCCAAATTCATCACTGTATTTCTGGTTGGTGCAGCCGAAGATAATGCCATACACATATATTTGGCAGACAAACAGTTCACAATCATATGTCTTCGTGAAGAGTGTGGGATCCAGGGAACCAGGTTTGAAGCCTTTGCTCTTCGGGAAGTCTTTGAGTGTATCATACCAAACGCGAGGGGCTTGTTTGAGTCCATACAGTGCCTTGTTTAGTTTGTACACCATATCAGGATGTTTTGGATCTTCAAAGCCAGGAGGTTGTGCAACATACACTTCTTCTTCAATTTTTCCGTTGAGAAATGCACTCTTCACATCCATTTGATACAGCAGGATGTTGTGATGATTTGCATAGGCTAGCAAATTGCGAATAGCTTCAATCCTAGCGGCAGGAGCAAATTTTTCATCGAAGTCAATCCCCTCAACTTGAGTGTATCCTTGAGCAACGAGGCGAGCCTTGTTTCTGACAACTTGACCATGCTCATCTTGCTTGTTGCGATATATCCATTTTGTGCCTATTATGTTGTGCTTGCGAGGGTCAGGACGCTTGACAAGTTCCCAGACATTGTTCAGCTTGAACTGTTGAAGCTCTTCTTGCATAGCTTGAATCCATTCAGGTTCCATGAAGGCTTCAGCAACTTTCTTGGGTCCAGATATTGAGACAAATGCAAAGTGCCCACAGAAGTTTGCTAGCTGTGTTGCTCTTGAATGAGTGAGTGGACCAGGCGCATTGATGCTATCAATTATCTTCTCAATCTGTACTTCATTTGCAACACGAGGATGAACTGGACGAAGATTTTGTTCTTGCTGATCATTGTCATCGTTAGGAGGATTGTCTTCGGGCTGAGCATTGTCTTCAGGTTGATTAGGTGCAGAAATGATAAGTTCCTCTTCAGGCTGTGCATCAGACGGTATGATTTCTCCAGTTCCCATTAGCTTGATGGATTCACTAGGTGGAACTTCATCTAGCACATTTGGCAGGTGCTCTCTTTGCGAGCCGTTAGTCTCATCGAACCGCACATCCACAGTTTCAACCACTTTATAGTGAAAGAGGTTGAAGACTCTGTAGGAGTGCGAATCCTTTCCGTAACCAAGCATAAAACCTTCATGTGCTTTCGGTGCAAATTTTGAAGTGTGATGTGGATCCTTGATCCAGCACCTAGCACCAAATACTCTGAAGTAACTGACATTTGGCTTCTTACCAGTGAGGAGTTCATAGGATGTTTTCTTCAGAAGCTTGTGAAGATAAACACGGTTGATGACATGGCATGCAGTATCAATAGCTTCAGGCCAGAACTTTCTTGGAGTCTTGTATTCATCAAGCATTGTCCGTGCCATCTCAATGAGCGTTCTGTTCTTGCGCTCCACGATGCCATTCTGCTGAGGTGTGTACGGAGCTGAGAACTCATGAGTGATGCCCAATGTATCCAGGTAAAGATCGAGGCCGGTGTTCTTGAACTCTGTGCCGTTGTCACTTCTGATGTGCTTGATCTTGACGCCATAGTTGTTCATGGCACGGTTGGCGAATCGTCTGAAGACATCCTGCACTTCAGTCTTGTAGAGAATTATGTGCACCCACGTATATCTTGAGTAATCATCAACAATGACGAAGCCATAAAGACAAGCAGTAGTAGTGAGAGTAGAGTAGTGAGTAGGGCCAAATAAGTCCATGTGTAGCAGCTCGAAGGGTTGTGATGTCGTCATGATTGTCTTCGAGGGATGCTTGGCCCTTGTCATCTTTCCAGCTTCGCAGGCACCGCACAAGTGATCCTTCTTGAACTTGACGCCCTCGATGCCTATGACATGCTTCTTCTTTGCGAGAGTGTGTAAGTTCCTCATGCCAGCATGCCCTAGTCTCCGATGCCAGAGCCAGCACTCTAAAGCTTTTGCAAGAAGACATACGGCAAGCTGTGGTCCGGCTGAGATATCTACCATGTACAGATCATCTTTCCGGTACCCTTCAAAGACTAGAGACTTGTCAGATTCCATTAGTATAAGGCAACGATATTTTCCAAATACCACAATCATGTTCAAGTCACAAAGCATTGAGAGAGACATTAAGTTGAAACCAAGGGATTCAACATGCATCACTTTATCCATGTGCTGATCCTTTGAGATTGCATCTCTACCTAGACCCAATACCTTGCTTTTACCAGTGTCAGCAAATGTGATGTGACTCTTGTCAGATGGACGTATAGTTGAGTCCATGAGAAGGCTTCGATCACCAGTCATATGATTGGTGCATCCGCTGTCCATAATCCATTTTGAAGCATGAGGTGTCATACCCTATAGTACAGTTAAGGGGATAGGCTTCACCAAGATCAAGATTAGGACTGATAGGATGATTGGCAAGCGATTCGGCAACAAAATACATAGTAAGACCATTTGGGCATTTGATCTTGCGCCCTACAAGATGTTTTAGGTCCCCAGCAATAACATCAGACGCCTTTGATTTCCGGCTGGAGACCTTTCCCTGCAAAAGAAATTTAATTCTTCTTAACCACCCACATCTTCAGGGGTGCCTTAGAAGCAATGAGTCTAAGTGCAGCATCTGAGAACTACGTCTTTGGAGCCCTTGCAAATAGCCTTGTAGGAGATGAATGATACTCATATGAATAAGCAGAAAAGTTCTTAGTTTTATGAACATAGCGGTTTGAAGACACACGCTCATATTCATATGTCTGAGTACGATTTCCCTGCAAAACATTGGCGTTAGGGTGACTCAGTTGAGTCATGTATCTGTATGAGGCCTTTGGACCATATGAAGCTTTGGTCTGGGATTTGTCTTCTTCCTAGGTGGTTTCATGATGACATTCACCAGAAGATTCTCAACACAACTTTTGGGAACCCAGATCTTCTTCATAGGTGGCCCATTCCTGCAGTTAGTACCAATATACCTGGCAAACACTTCACCTTTCTGATTCTTAAACAGTTTATAGTTTGCATGAAAGGATTCATCAATGATAATAGGGTTAGCACAAGTGAAGCCAGATAAGGTGGATGGATCCACTAAAGGTCCCTTTGCAGCAACCCATGTGGTTTTGGGATACTGCTCAGGCTTCCAGTAGGAGCCATCAACATTCATTTTCCTCTCGAACCCAACACCCTCGTTCCTAGGGTTTCGGTCCAGAATCTGCTTTTTGAGGACATCACAAAGTGTCTGATGCCCTTTGAGACTTTTGTACATCCCAGTTTCAAGCAATGTCTTCAACCTAGCATTTTCATCAGCAATAGTAGTGGTATCCTCAGCAGAGGGGTTAGTTACCACATCAACAGTTGAAGATATTGCAACAGTAGCAGCAGTAGAACATTCAGCAATAGAAGTAGCGTTATCACCCTCAAGGCATTTTAGACATGGTGGTTTAAATTCTTCTTGAGCAAGACTGATCTGTTGAGCGAAGTGACTCATTCTCTTTTTGAAGATCTTCATGAGCTGCTCTCAATTTCTCAAGCTCTTGCTTCCTTTGAAGATAATCATAGGAAAGCTTTTCATGAGTGGTTGAGAGCGTTTCATGACGACCTTCAAGTTCCTGGTACTTAACATGAAGATTTTTTATATCTTCAATTAAGGACTGAGAACGGGTCATTTTCGCGTCCAACAGGTCATCGCTTTTGTCTAACAGTTTTTGAGGATGTTCCATAGCTTTCTGTTGTTCAGTTGCAATTTTAGCAAGTGTTTTGTAGCTGGGTTTGGATTCACAATCAGAGTCATCTTCACTTGATGTTTGAAAGTAAGCATCGCGTGATTTTACCTTGGCACCACGTGCCATGAAATAGTAGGTGGGAGCAGGGTCGTCCTTCTTATTAGCATCAGCGTTGGTGACGGGGCCATTGTCTTCAGTGTTGAAGATGGACTTGGCAACGTAGGCTGTAGCTAGAGCCAGACTTGCAATGCCAGGGTCGGACTCCTCCTCAGACTCCACCTCCGCCTCCTCAGACGCAGACTCCTCCTCTGAATCCATCTCCTTGCCAACAAAAGCACGAGCCTGCCAAATGAGCTCTTCTTATGAGATGAAGACTTGGATGAGGACTTGGAAGAAGACTTTGAGGATTTCTTCTTCTTCTTGTCATCAGAATCATATTACTTGCTCTTCTTCTTCTTCTTGTTCTCATTGTCCCACTGTGGACACTCAGAGATGTAGTGTCCAGGCTTCTTGCACATGTGACATGTTCTCTTCTTGTAGTCATGAGTGGAAGCTTCATCATTTCTTGAGTTGGATCGTTTAGACTTCCTGAAGCCCTTCTTCGTAGTGAACTTCTGGAACTTCTTCACAAGCATAGCAAGTTCCTTTCCAATGTCTTCAGGATCATCAGAACTGCAGTCAGATTCTTCTTCAGATGAGGAAATAGCTTTTGCCTTCAAAGCACGAGTTCGGCCATAGTTGGGACCATAGATATCTCTTTTCTTAGATAGCTGGAACTCATGTGTGTTGAGCCTCTCAAGTATGTCAGACGGATCGAGTGTCTTGAAGTCAGGGTGTTCTTGTATCATCAGGGCAAGGGTGTCGAACGAGCTGTCAAGTGATCTCAGCAGTGTCTTGACGATTTCATGCTTGGTGATCTCACTGGCACCGAGAGCACGAAGCTCATTTGTGATGTCAGTGAGGCGATCAAACGTGAGCTGGACATTCTCATTGTCGTTTCTCTTGAAGCGGTTGAAGAGGTTGCGAAGAACACTGATTCTTTGATCTCTCTAGGTTGAGACGGCTTCGTTGACCTTGGAGAGCCAGTCCCAGACTAGCTTCGACGTTTCCACAACACTCAGACGGCCATACTGTCCTTTGGTTAGATGACCACAGATGATGTTCTTGGCAGTAGAATCCAGTTGTATGAACTTCTTGACATCAGCAGGGGTGACACCTTCACCAGTCTTGGGAACGCCATTCTTGACGACATACCAGAGGTCGATATCAATGGCTTCAAGATGCGTGCGCATCTTATTCTTCCAGTAGGGATATTCAGTTCCATCAAAGAAGGGGCAAGCAGCGGAGACATTGATTATCCCTGCAGTCGACATAGCTAAAACTCCAGGTGGTTAAACCGAATCACACAGAACAAGGGAGTACCTTGCTCTGATACCAATTGAAAGTGCTAGTTATCGACTAGAGGGGGGTGAATAGGCGATTTTTATGAAAGTCTTCAAAACATGAGAGTTTCGAAGACAAACAATAGAAATGAACCTATTGATATGCAGCGGAAGGTAGACTACACTAAGCAAGCCATAGTCAAGTATGCAATAAAGTGAAAGCACAAAGACTAATAGCAGCTAGGTAGAAAAGATCAGGATGGGAGATAGTATGAAGCCAAACAATGATAGTAGTCACATACTGAAGTCAAACAGGTAGTGCAAGCAGGCAATGACTTCACGAAGACAAACTGTAAGTAAATAGAGGGAGAGGATAGAACCAGTCACTTGGTGAGGACACAGGATTTGTTGGACCAGTTCCAGTTGCTGTGACAACTGTACGTCTGGTTAGGGAGGCTGAGATTCAACTCAGAAGACCACGTCTTCATCTTATTCCCCTTGAGCTAAGGACACCTAGTCCTCGCCCAATCACTCTGGTAAGTCTTCAAGTTAGACTTCCAAACCTTCACAGACTTTGTTCACCGGCAATCCACAATGACTCTTGGATGCTCAGAACGTGACGCCTAACCGGCTGGAGGATTCACAGTCCTCAAGTGTAACAAGTCTTCTGGTCGCGCAGACTGAAAGACTTCAGTGATGCCTAACACTCTTTGGCTCTGGGTGTTTGGGCTTTGTCCTCGCAAGGATTTCTCTCTCTCGAAAGCTTCGGAGGTGGGTTGCTCTCAAACGACAGAAGCCGTGCACTAACTCTGAGCAGCCACCAATTTATGGTGTAGGGGGTGGGCTATTTATAGCCACTAGGCAACCCGACCTGATTTGTCTAAAATGATCCTGGGTCACTAAGGAACTGACACCTGTTCCAGCGGTCAGATTTCAAACACACGCGACAGCTTGACTTGGGCTGCAAGCAAGCTGACTCATCCAGCTCTGGATAAGATTTGCTCTCATTGTCTTCGCTCGAAGACATAGGATTTTGGTTGAGCATCACTTCAGTCACTCTAACTTTGTTCACTGGGACCCCACTTAACAGTACGGTGGTTCCTATGACTCAACAAAGATGAGAAGGAAACAACGAAACAACTAAGTCTTCGTGCTCCAAAGTCTTCACGCAATGTCTTCTCTTGTCATAGTCTTCAATGTGAATATCTTCACATACCACCATTGTCACCAATGTCTTCATACATTTTTAGGGGTCATCTACGGTAGGTAAACCGAATCAATAAGGAACTACTACCTGTGTTATCCTGCAATTGTCACAAACACATTAGTCCCTCAACCAGGTTTGTCGTCAATACTCCAAAACCAACTGGGGGTGGCACTAGATGCACTTACAGCGCTGGTGGCGAACTTTGATGCCCAGTCGATGTAATATGTGTAATAGCTGTGATAGCCTAGCGTAAGTTGCTTGCCTTTTTATTTCCTTATTGTCTTGTTTATTTGTTTTCTTGTAGTCAGTGAAGTTCTTTTTCCGCGGTATGCTAGTGGCCGCAATAGCCTATTTTTTAAAACTAGGCCACATTAACCATGGGCTACATATTTATTGTAGTTAACATGGGCCTCCTACGGGCCGTAGAAACAGAAGTGTAGCGGTTCATGGCAAAATGCCTAATGCCACAAAAACAAGGATTGTTGCCATAGTCTATTGCCACAATTGACTATTGCCACGGAATAGTATGCGCCACAAAACGAGCGTCATTGGCATATGTTGTTGCCACAAATGTCTATTGCCACGAGCTATCAGTGGCCACGATTCGTTACATGTTGAATTAAAGCTATCTCCACAAAGCGAATTGTGGCATAAGGTGAGTGTTGCCACGGGAAAACATGTGGCAACTTCCCACATGGTTGTTGCAATAGCACACTTTATTTGCCACGGTTGTTTTTTTGTGGCAATAACCTATTACCATGTGTCCATTCGCAACGGCTGCCAACGAATGATGTTTCGTGGCAATAGGTACTTATCGCCACAAGTCGACATGTATTGCGACGAACAATTTTGTTGCATTAGACCCGGATCCTTGTAGTGAATGGGCCTTCTAAGGGCTGTAGAAACAATGGGCCTTAAACGGGCTGTAGACACAATGGGCCTTCTACGGGCCGTATCATCAATTGGCCTTCTACGGGCCGTATGATCGGTTGGCCAAACATGGGATAATAATAGACCACATTATGGCCGTAAATGGGCTAGAGTTGAAATCGTCCGTTCAAGGGCCGACCATAACGGGCCGTCGTTAATTGGCCGTATTTGATGACACTATGAAAACGGCCCAACGTATTAACGGGCCACAAACGGGCCGACTGTAACCACGGGCTGAATTTGGCTCACAAGCAGAAAATGACAGTAACGGGCCGAAAGTAAACGAATGCTGGAAATGAGCCCAAGAATAAATGGGCCCTGAGAAGGCCGAAAGATAACATGGGCTGGAAAAGGCCCAACGGTATAATGGGTCGTTGATGGGTATAAAGTGATACACAGTTCATTACGGGCCAGTTTTACCACGGGCCATTAATGGGCCGAGGGTTACTAAGGGCCTTATATGGGCAGAAAGACGTCATGGGCCATACATGGGCCGGAAGTTAAAATGGGCTGGAATTATATTGGACGGCCTAGATGACGCTACTGGGCCTAATTCGGATAGGCTGTAAACGGGCCCTGGGTTAGCGGGCTGTAAATGGGCTATATGCGAACAGGTCGTTAACAGGCTTGCCGTGGGCCGGCCCGCCACCTTTTGACCAAGTCAAATGAGCCGGCCTTTTCACATGAATGGGCCACTATTGGGCCGTGCCATGTGTCGACCTATCATAGGCGCTTTGGGTCCAATGAGTGGATGACATCTGTCCCAGCGGCGAGATGACACGTGTTCCCTCCAGCCAATGATGATTTTACACGTGGAAAATCCCCATTGGTCGGGGCTGTTAACGGGTTATCGGATCCAAAACTGTACCCGATAGCTTAACGGCGTTTCGTTACGGTGGATGCCACATGTCGGTCACCCTTGACGAAAGCACTTCTGTGACGCGCGATTTATCGTCATGGAAGTGGACACTTCCGTGATGATAATTTTGGTAATGTCATGGAACACTTCTACGACAGCACAGGTATGACTATGTTGATTCTGTCATAAATTTGTCATGGATGTACATGCATGACAGAAAATGTGACCTACTGTGACAAACGCGTATCATCACGGAAGTGTATTTTTTTGTAGTGAAGGTCTGAGGCATTACCACAGCAAGAAGATCAAGCCCCTCGCTTTCCGAGAGGGAGACCTCGTCCTCCGACTCGTCCAAGAGCAAACTGGCCAACACAAGCTATCCTCCCCATGGGAGGGCCCCTTCATCGTCAGCAAGGCCTTATGCGACCGCAACGTGTACTACCTCATCGACGCCCGCAAGACAAACAAGTGCAAGAGGGACACCGCCGGCGAAGAAACAACCTGGCCATGGAATGCATAGCTCCTCTGCCCGTTTTACAGTTAGCCGAGTGCACGTATGTATCGCCGCCTTTTGTAACCGTCTGAAACTATGGGGTCCCTGAACGATGCTCGGGGGCTGCCCCTTTTGCGACCAAGCTATTGTGTCTCCTACATTTGTGCACTACTTTACGCTTAAGCCAAACTCGGCCACCAGGTCGACTCGCTCGACCCGGGGGCTCGGGGGCTGGCCGGCTTGGCCACCCGTCGTTTTTTCCTTAGCGGTTCTCAAATGCGCTGGATCGCCATAGCTTCTCGCTTCGCCCTAAGCCGCAGATCCAGCTTCGGCTGTCGGCTGGCAAGCAAATGAGACCAAAGCACCAGTGCGCCACGAACACTAAGTCAAGAACCGCCGGTTCGCCCAACCCGGCCCTGCCACTTAATTTGCCGCATGACCGGCTGCTCGCCAACCCGGCCCCGCCGGATAGCCGCCAGTCGGCCCAGTGGGTGTTTCACTCGCACTCAACGTTTTGAAAGACTAAGTATTGAACGCTCCTCTCAAAGGTCGAACCCCTTGTCACGGGCCGGAGCCTCGGTCGTCAAACTCGCGGGGGGAAGCCCAAAGGGGAGAGTCACAAGAAAACGGCTCTAAAGACGAAAAGCAAAAGCACAAGCATCCACGAAGTTTCTGCATACCGCCGGATCGCTCGACCCGGCCTCACCACTCTAAGTTCCCGCACGACCGGCTGCTCGCCAACCCGGCCCGCCGGGTTGCCACCAGCCGGCCCAGTGGGTGTTTCTCTCACGCTCAACATTTTGAAAGCCCAAGTACTGTACGCTCCACTCAAAAGTCAAACCCCTTGTCACGGACCGGAGCCTCGGCCGTCAGACTCGCGGGGGGGAGGCCCAAAGGGGGAACGTTGCAAGAAAAGAGCTCCAAAAAACAAGAAGCAAAGGCGCAGACATTCACGCAGCTCATACATCCTAAATTCAAACAGGCCCATGGCCAGAGTTCATTACACCCAGTCAACCCCCAGTGGGTGGGTGGACCTGCTACCTAACAAAAAATTTATAAGTTAAAAAAATCAGGCATCGCCTCCGCCAGAGCATGCAGCCCCCAGGTCCGCGGAGGTGCCGGTATCCTCCTCCCCAGCGTCCGCGTCGCGATAGACGTCCGTCTCCTCGGAGCTGCCCTCCGGGTCGTCCAGAAGCAGGCCGTAGTCGTCGGCAGGAACGACCTCGCCATCCTCCGCCCGCTCCGGCTGGAACTCGTCATGGAAGGCGAACCTGGCGATGTAGCTGGCTCGGGTGGCGATCCGTCCGGCTTCCGCCTGCAGCTGGCTCTCCGAGCCGGCTCGCTGGCCCATCAACGCATCCAGCGCCATGTCCGGATGCCACGACACCGCGAACCGGAGCGCCATCTCGGCGCCGGCACGAGCGGCGGAAACCCGCCACTCGTGAAGGCGGTCCGGGCCCGCCTCCATCCACCGCACCAGCCGCGTGAAGCTGGTCGGCGTGACGGAACCCGGCCAGAGGGCCGCCGTCATCGCCGTGCCGGCCTCAGAGAGCTGCCCCATCTATTCGCTCAAGACTCGCGGACGGGCCTCCGCATCGGCAATGATCTCCGGGAAGGTCCAGGCCACCCGCGGGTCCGTCCCGGAGCCGACGATCCCTTGCGGGTCGCGCTGAAAGCGGACCGCCTCCTCCGCCAGCTGGCGCGTCTCCGGGAAGGCCCCTGCCAAGAAGGAAAGCAAGTCAGAAGAAAATTACTAAGGAAGAAGGGCCGGGGTCCCAACACGGCAATAACAAAACCAAAGGAAAGCACTTACTAGAGAAGGACTCTTCCAGGTGCTACGCTTCGAGCAACGTACCATGCCGCTCCCGGGCAATAGTGTGGTCACACTCCTCCAGCGCCTTCTCCAGGTCGGCGACCTTGGCAAGGGCCGCCTTCAGCTCGGCGTCCTTGTCCTCGGCCGCCTTCATGGCCTCCTTGCGGAGCCGGGCCTCCTCCGCCGTGGCCACCGGCGCCTTCAGGCGCTCCACCTTGGTCTGGAGCTGCCCCTTGTCGTCGGCCAGCTTGCCGCGTTGCTGGTCCGCCTCGGCAAGGGCTTGTTGCGCCTCCACGACCTTGGCGGCCTCCGCCTTGAGGCGCTCCACCTCGGCCTCGAGCCGGCTCTTGTTGCCCGCCTGCTGCTCCCGCAGCCGGCTGGCTTCATCGAGCGCTTGCCGGGCTCCCGTCGCCTCCGCCTTCTCCACCTCGGCCCCGAGCCGGCCAACGTCTGCGACAAGCCGGTCATAGTGAAAACTAGCCCGAATCAGCCGGGTCCTCCAAGATAGCACCTCGGCTGCAGAAGAAGAACTTAGCAACAAAGTACTATTTTTAGATTCGACCCAACTGCTATGCAGTTGGCCCGAATCTCGGGGGCTACACCCAGTGGGTGCGCTAGCGCGCCCCCACTAGAAAAGAGCATGAAAGAGAAGTACCTGCCGCGACGAGGAGCTCCTCCTCCTTGGCGCCGAGCCTCTCCTTGAGACGCCGGTGCGTCTCAAGGAGCCGGTTGAAGACAGTGACCCGGTAGGAGTCCAGTTGCTGCGAAAAGCAACGATCAGCGCAAGACAGCAAGATAAGATTCGACCCAACTACTACGTAGTTGGCCCGAATCTCGGGGGCTACACCCAGTGAGTGCGCTGGCGCGCCCCCAAGAAGGAGAAAACAATGAAAAAGAAAAGCAGAACGCAAATGAAAACTTACGAAGACAGCGTGCTCCAGCTCCTGCGTCGCCTCGACCTCGGCCTGGGCAAAGGCCTGGATCCGGTCCGTCTGCCCTCGCAGGCGACGGGTCACGGCGGCCATTGCCACCTCCTCCTGGGTCGGAGGTCCGAAAGGGACCTCGTTGGTCCTGCTCCGCGACGGCCGCGCTCGGCGACCCGGCATCCTCCGAACCTGAGCACCAGGGCGTGCTCTCCACCGGCCGCCTCCCCTGAAGCCGGCGCCTTCTCCGGTGCCCTCTCCGGCATGGACGCCGGCTCGGTGGGCGGAGCGGCTTGAGGCTCCAAGACAGCGTCGGCGCCGCCTCCATCGGCCCCCTCCCGCTCGACCATGTCGGTCCGCGGCGGGGTGTCGTCCTCGACAACCACGACCTCCCGGTTGAGGTCCATCGTGTCCGCACGGCCGCCTTGGCCGTGCTCCCTTTCCGACACCGGCCCGAAGACCGTCGTCACCGCCACCGTCCCCGCCGGCATCTCCGGCCACGCCGGCTCCTCGCCGGCTTGCACCCACGCTGTCGCGGCGCTGACCCAGGCCTGGGTCGATGCCGCCTCCAGCTCTGCCTCGGCCCGGTTCCGGTCCCGCCAAGCCAGGCCCTCGGCCTCGGCCGGGTCCAGACCAAGGTCCGGATCCACCGGTGCCTCCTCATCGTCCCAGTCGACGGTGCCGGATCGGCTCCTCCGGAACACGGCGCCGTCAGTGGATGCGGCGTCCGCCGCCGCCAGCGCCAGCGTGATTGGCGACCTGAAGCACAAGACAAAAATGGTTACCCCAAGTCGAGCGGAGGCGCTCAACAACTCGGCTCGAACAAAAAGGGTCACTCACCCCGGCACCACCAGAACGGCGGGCCTCGCCGCCGTCTCCTGTGGAGCGTCGCGCCTCCTCTTGGCGGGTGGCTTCGCGCCTACGGCCGGGTCTACCGCACGCTTCGCGGTTGGGCCCGCGGCGGGACGCTGTCCTTCCCGTGTGGGCGCCTTGCTGTCGCCAACCCCCGAGGCGACCCGGCTCCGGCCGCGCCGCCGCCTCCTCCACCCGGCGCCGCTACGTTAGCGGCTCGCGTCAGCATCCCCAAAGCCGCCCCACAACCGGTGAGTCAAGCAACATAAACGAGACTCGCCTGCTCGGCGCCCTGCGCCCATATCGGCGGTCCTCGCCTCCCCTCCGCCCTGGGCCTCGGGCTCCTCCGAGGCAACCCGCACCACCTACACCCGCGCCCGATCGTAAGGATGTCGGATGGCATTCAGAAGCACCTCTCGCGTCGCGTCGGGACAAACAAGAAGATAAGCAGCAGCGAAGTATGGAGCCAGGGACTCACCAACGGTGTCGGGTTCGCATGGATGTACGGGGCCTTCCCGAACTGCCAGTCGAGCCCCAAGTTGGCCTTGGAGATGTCGTTGACCCGGCGCGCGACTTGGTCCGCCGCCAGCCGTGTGTTCGCCATGCGGTTGGGGTCCTGGAGGCCGGTCATCTGACCGATGAGGTGACTGCGCTGCTGCAGCGGCAGCACCCGCCGATCGATAAAGGCGGTAATGAGGTCGGCGCTGGTGAACCTCTCCCCCTCCTTCATCACCGACACCCGCTCGCACAGGTTGAGCACCTCCTGCGACGGGTGCTTGGGGTAGTACCCCCAGTTCTGCTTCCCCCACGGCGGCGAGTTGATGAACGGCGGAAGGTTGATGCGGTCCTCGCCGAGGTTGCGGACATAGAAGAAGGAGTTCTGCCATTTCTTGGAAGAATCCTCCAGCAGCATCCTCGGGCAGTCGGCGCCCGACCGCTTGGTGATGACGGCCGCCCCGCATTCGGACATCTCCCCGGCCTTCGGCCCCTGCTGCTTCAGGGAGAAGAAGTGCACCCAGAGGTCGATCAAAGGCTCGACCCCGAGGTACCCCTCGTAGAGGGTGACGAAGCCGGACATCTGCACGATCGCACCGGCGCCAAGATGGTGGGGCTGGAGCCCGAAGAACTCTAGAAAGTCGTGGAAGAAGCCACTCGCGGGTAGCCCAAACCCGCACTTGAAGTGCGGCAGGAAGACCACCCGCTCCGATCCCTCGGGCCGCGGCTCCCGCTCACCTTGCGGGAGGCGAGCCTCGACCTCCTCCGCCCTCGGCAGGCGCCTGGTGTCGCGGAGGTAGGCGATGTCGTCAAGAGTGATGGTCGAACCCATCCATGATCCTGACGGCAGCGCCATCGACCCGAGCGCGGAAGAAGGAGGTGAAAAGGAAGAAGATGGCAAGAGAGCTCTGCTCAAGACAGCAGGCGTCGCGGCTAGCGGCGGTCGTCCAAAGCAGAGGGAGGTTGAAGAGGCAGGGGGCGCGAGCGTGAATGATCTCCGCCGCTCCCTTCGCCCCCAATTTATAGGCCACGATTTGAAAGGTGGGGAAGTGGGATCGTTTGCGCTCACCCCTCCCACTTCCCCGCAATAAGTGCGCACGTACGCACACAGTAACTGCCTCGAGAATGGCAACCGACCCGCGGACGCCGCAATAAATCCGCGCACGTGGGCTGAGGGTGCACGGCGGCGGGCCCCAGGCCGTCGCCCCGTCCCGTCACGCGCGTGGCCTATCAAGCCCCTCCGGCTCGAGATGCCACATGGCGGCCGCGTGAAGCCCGAAAATTGCCCAAGATTTGTCGAACTCCTCGGTTTCCCGCCACGAGCGGGACGCTGCGATCCGGCTTCCGGAAGCCGGCACACAGTGGGTGTTACCGGACCCGGCGGTCACCAAATCTGCCTCTGCAAGGGGGGAAACTGCGAAGGCCCTCCCATCTGAAGACCGCGGACCTTCACAGCTTCGGGGACTACTGTCGGGGGGATGAACCCCATGCAGGCAACAGAACCCAGATCCTTTTCAAAAATGACAGGGCCAGCATCGCCCCTCAATCCGGCTCGCTCTTGGCCGGGTCGCTCAACCCGGCCAAGCCCTGCGACCCGGCCGAGCTCTGCAACTCGGCCAGACTCCTCAACTCGGCTCCAACAACCAAGCTTAAGACTTCCTCAACAAGCTAGCACCGCCCTTGGCATGTTCTCCAAACCCGGCCAAGGGTCAGCAGCCGTCCCATCCCGGCCGTACGATGGGACGAGTCTCTGCCAACTGACGACCGAAGCCACAGTGCCCCGCCCATGCCTCTGGTCAGCCGGACGAGGCAACAGTGCCCCCCACCTACCCGCTGACCGGGGCTGGCGTGGCAACAGTGCACCCGACATCACCCATGATGCCGGTAAGCGGCGACCTGACGGAGCGCCACTGTAGCCGACTCGACTCGGCCACGCCCTGACGACCGACAAGACGGCACACAGCGCCCCCTAGGCGCATGGGGCCCGTGCCCGGCGAACCCGACGAGCTCTGGCACCCGGCAGGTCCCAGCACCGGGTTCCTGGACACTGACAACCCGGCCCTACGGCCTTCTAACATTACCCTTGTACCCCTGGGGGTTGACCTATAAACCCCCCAGGAGCCCTCATGCATACGGGCAACTCCTTCATTCGCACAAGCGATCACACACACACACACACACACACACACACACACACACACCTAGCAAGCGGCATCCGAGGAGAGGGAGCTGCCTAAGCCTTGGCCAGCCTTCCTTCTTCCTCCATACAGCTCTAGGAGCAACTCTGTACTGTTACATATAAACAACACTCGGCAGGACTAGGGGTGTTATCTCTCCGGAGAGCCCCGAACCTCGGTATGTCTTGCGTCCCGCGCTCGCTCATGCCGACCTCGCCTCTGGAGCCCACCAGTGCCCTCGAGCTCCTCCTATCTTCAGCCATCCCTTGGCATCTGTCATGCGCCCACCACGACATGACGCATGAGTGAAGCAACCGCCCCATGCATGACCCCCACGTCACGCACGGCCCCCACATCGCGCATTCAACATGGGTCGTGGGGAAGCGCAGTGGGCGAGGGAGTTACTGCAGTAAAACTCGGCCGCGCATGCCCGCACACCGTTTTGGGCCTAGCCCAACAACGCGTCGCGCTTATGTGTGGCCCAGGCCCGGGGCCTCCTCTCGATGTACAAAAGTAGGGGTCCTATTTTTGTACCCCTTTACTTGTGCACGGGCAGTTAGAGTCGCGCCTGCGGCCACACTTAGCGGGGCAGAGGAACGAAGCAAAGACGCAAGACGACCAGAGCAACGCCAAGCTAGATACACGAAGAGTAGAAGGGCAAGGTGAACTCCCCCGGCAAGGCCCTTGCCGGGGTGGCCTCCATAGCCTCGGCAAGAACCTTGCCGGGGCAACTTGCCCAACACCAGCAGAGCTGCCACCCTTGAGCCTAAGAGTTCCGACGCCATCACTCACATTGGAACCAAGGCTCGGGAGGCGCCTCCATGGTGCCATGCAGATCTTTGTGAAGACCAAGAACATGCAAGACTAGATGAGAATCAGAAGACGAAGATCCTCCGCAAGATCCTTGCCGAGGATACCCACGAGACCCCCGGCAAGACTCTTGCCGAAGACATCCGCGGGGCCACAGCCAGGCCCCCACCTGCCAAGAATCTACTGCCATTGCCACACAGCTGCCAGCCCACCAACTAGGCGAGCACTTGCATGGCGACAAGTGGCCTCCAAGCCAACTCAGCAAGCACCTGCGTGGTGGCATGCAGATCTTCGTGAAGACTCTGCCACCGCACCAACTCAGCAGCCAGCCAGCATGGCACTACATGCCTCTTCAGCTTGAACGCATGTCGAAGCAAGGCGAGGCGGTGACAGGTGGGACGAGCTTCCTTGCCATCCCCAATAAAGCAAGAAGGGCACGTCGGCAGCGCGTTAAATGTGTTTGTCCAACGGTGCCAGGAGATAGACTCGACCACTATACAACTTTCCACCTCCTGTGTGCCACTGTGGCAGCCCCTTTGACTATAAAAGGAGGCCCGCGGCGTACTGGGAGAGGATTTGGACTTTTTGGACCCTGCACGCCTTGTAGCTAATCCAAGAACACCAGATAAACATAAACCAGCAGGAGTAGGGTATTACGCATCACTTGCGGCCCGAACCTGGATAATCCCCCTGCGTTGATCTTCTAATCCCGCTCTTTCCACAGCCCCGCGCCCGCCAACCGTAGAAACAGGGATTCTTCGTGATCCCGTAGGTGTCATTTCCCCCAACATCCATGGTGGCATGCAGATCTTTGCGAAGACCAAGAACATGCAAGACTAGATGAGAATCAGAAGACGAAGATCCTCGGCAAGATCCTTGCCAAGGATACCCTTGAGACCCCCGGCAAGTCCCTTGCCAGGGACGACCACAATGCCGCGGCAAGACCCTTGCCGGGGCCCCGGCAAGACTCTCGCCGAAGACATCCGCGGGGCCAGAGCCAGGGCCCCACCTGCCAAGACTCCACCGTCGTTCCCACACAGCTGCGAGCCCGCCAACAAGGCAGGCACCTTGCGTGGCGACGTGCAGCTTCCAGTCCAACTCAGCAAGCACCTGCGTGCTGGCATGCAGATCTTTGTGAAGACTCTGCCATCGCACCAACTTAGCAGCCAGCCAGCCAGCGTGGCTCTATGTAACGCCCCGAGACCGACGCTTCAGACGCCTTCCATGTTTTTCGTGTTCGCCGTGTGTTTTATTTGTTGGTTGCATTTCATCATGGCATCATCCGCATTGCATCCGCATGTTTTCTTAAACTCGTGGTCCGTTCGTAGTTCCCGCTTCTCCCTATTGCCTCCGTTGTCCCTTTCGAGACCAACCGTTCTTTTGTTGTCCGGCCGTTTGAGCCTCTCTGCACAATGCATAAAACCCCTTCTCGCGCGCGTCCGAAACCTGTCCCGAACCTGACCCGCTCAGTCATCACCGTTGGGTCCGGATCATCCCCAAACATCTATAAAACATCTTCGTTTCCTTTATTGGACTCCACAGTCTATTTTTTCTCGACCGTTCAATTTTGATCTGAGGGTCCGTTTTGCCTTAAGCTAGTCCACCTAACTATTTAAACAGCCTAACCCTAGTTTTTAGGAGGCTTGTCCCATCCACCTATTCCCGAGCTGCCGCCACCCACCTCCCATTTCTTCCTCGGGATCTCCTCATTCCCCACCCCGATCCAATCCACCAGCCTCTGCCTCTGCTCGATCTCCACTGCAAGCCGCAGCCGCGCCTCCCGCTCCCTCCTCGATCTAGATCGAGAGGGGTTCGATCCCCTGCCTCTGCCCGAGCTCCTCCCGCAGCTCCCCATCACCCTCGACCCCACCTCGTCGGCCGGTCGACACCGGCGACCGGAATATCGCCGGAGATGAGTGCCCCAACAGCCCCGCGACCTCTCCTCCCCCTCCTGTGATTTCCCCCCTCTCTCTCTCACGGTGGCCATCTCTCACTCCTTCACAGGAACGAGCAGGAGCTCGCCAGGCTCCATGCCGCCGCCTCCTCTGCTTCGTCCCGCGCGCACGAGCCCAACAGGAGAGGAGCTCCTCCATGTCGTGTTTGCCTCCCTCCGCCTCGCCAATTCCCTAAACCGCCAGGTCCGCAGGAGCCAAGCTTGTCGACGGCTTCCTCCAGGTCCGGCCGGAGTCCCTCCAACCAGCGCCTGCCCGCCGCCTTGCACGCCCACGCCACCTCCTTCTCTTTTCCTTCTTCCCCTGGTTCGTCTCTCTCCCTCACCCCGCGGTCTCTCTTTCTTCAGGGAGAACAGGAACAAGCCCGCCATGGCCGTGCCTGACCTGCGCCAAGCTCCGTCGCCTCCCTGCCAAGTCCGTTCCACCGGAGTCCCTTGAAGCAGCCGCCCTGGATTTCATCTCCGGCCCCGTCCGCAACCTCCCCGACCCGCGCCGCCGCGAGCCGCCTCCTTCCCTTGGATCCTCGCCGCCCTTCGCCCTGCTCGCCTCCTCTGCTTCGTTCGAGCAGGGAAGACGACGCACCTCTACTCGCTGTGTTGACCGCGCCTTCCTCGCCTACGTGGACCGCGACCACGACTTAGGCCCAGCGCGCCAGCCTCCCTTGCCGGCCTCACCTCACCGTCGAACCGGGCCGTGGCCCATGCTGAGCAGCCCCCCCCAGCGCCCTCCTGTTTCTTTTTCTCCGCTGTTGGGCCAGCAGTTTCGGCCCGCGTATGTTTTTTTTCAGTCCAGCGATTTTACCTATTATCCAGGAGTTTACAGATTTACAGAAAAGTCCCTCTAGATCATGCATTTAATAACTCACAAACCGTGCATCATTTGTAAATAATTTCTACATGTAAAATGCTTAGAATTTCATCTAGTTTCATAATATGCTACTTTCATCCATGTTAAAAATGTTTAAATTGCTGTTTGGTTTAATTTGCTCAAATGCCATGTTAAAATGACTTCTTTCATAGCTAAATAACCGTCGCTCGGATTCAAATAAACTTTATATGTAAATGGGGTAGAAAAATGCCTAGTTTAACTTGGTGCACTTTATTTTGCTGTTTAACAACAATAAAATATGCTTTAGGACAGAACAGTACCAATTCCAAAATATGCATATGAGGATTTTCCGGAATTGTTATTTGTTGTTCCGGCCTCATTTAAACTTGCCTAAATAGTTAGTTTACTTATGCTTCACCCCTTGCCATGTTTAATAACATTTAATATTGTTGGGTACATAACCGAGAGAGAACTAAATATTTGAATGTGGTGTTTCGTCAATATGCAACTCATTGCATATTGGGCTCCACCTAATTTGTAGTATTGTTTGTTGCATTTTGCCATGCCATGCTTCATTTAAACCGAACATGCATCATACTTGATTTTGCATCATGCCATGTGTATGTTGTGGTTGTTTACTATGTTGTTTGCTTCTTTCCGGTTTGCTTCTCTCGTTATCTTCAGTTTCGTTCCGGAGTCGTGAGCATCCGTTCGACTACGGCCGTTTGTCTTCTTCATGGACTCGTTCTTCTTCCTAGCGGGATCTCAGGCAAGATGACCATACCCTCGAAATCAGTTCGATCTTTGCTTGCTAGTTGTCCGTTCTATTGCTATGCCGCGCTACCTACCACTTGCTATATCATGCCTCCCATATTGCCATGTCAAGCCTTTAACCCACCTTTCCCAGCAAACCGTTGTTTGGCTATGTTACCGCTTTTGCTCAGCCCCTCTTATAGCGTTGCTAGTTGCAGGTGAAGATGAAGTTTGTTCCATCTTGGGACATGGATATTTTGGGATATCACAATATCTCTTATTTAATTAATGCATCTATATACTTGGTAAAGGGTGGAAGGCTCGGCCTTATGCCTGGTGTTTTGTTCCACTCTTGCCGCCCTAGTTTCTGTCATACCGGTGTTATGTTCCTTGATTTTGCGTTCCTTACGCGGTTGGGTGTTTTATGGGACCCCCTTGACAATTCGCCTTGAATAAAACTCCTCCAGCAAGGCCCAACCTTGGTTTTAACATTTGCCACCTAAGCCTTTTCCCTTGGGTTCTGCAGACTCAAGGGTCATCTTTATTTTAACCCCCCCCCCCCGGGCCAGTGCTCCTCTGAGTGTTGGTCCAAACTAGAGCACCGTGCGGGACCATCCCTTGGCAACTTGGGTTACGTTGGTACCTGTACGCTTAGTTTATCCGGTGTGCCCTGAGAACGAGATATGTGCAGCTCCTATCGGGATTTGTCGGCACAGCGGGTGGTCTTGCTCGTCTTGTTTCACCATTGTCGAAATGTCTTGTAAACCGGGATTCCGAGACTGATCGGGTCTTCCCGGGAGAAGGAATATTCTTCGTTGACCGTGAGAGCTTATAATGGGCTAAGTTGGGACACCCCTGCAGGGTATTATCGTTCGAAAGCCATGCCCGCGGTTATGAGGCAGATGGGAATTTGTTATCATCCGGTTGTAGAGAACTTGACACTTGACTTAATTAAAATAGATCAACCGCGTGTGTAGCCGTGATGGTCTCTTTTCGGCGGAGTCCGGGAAGTGAACACGGTTTTGGGTTATGTTTGACGTAAGTAGGAGTTCAGGATCACTTCTTGATCATTACTAGTTGACGACCGTTCCGTTGCTTCTCTTCTCGCTCTTATTTGCGTATGTTATCCACTATATATGCTAGTGCTTGCTGCAGCTCCACCTCATTACCCCATCCTTTCCTATAAGCTTAAATAGTCTTGATCTCGCGGGTGTGAGATTGTTGAGTCCTCATGACTCACAGATACTTCCAAAACAGTTGCAGGTGCCGAGGATACCAGTGCAGGCGATGCTACCGAACTCAAGTGGGAGTTCGACGAGGAACTTAGTCGTTACTATGTTTCGTTTCCTGATGATCAGTAGTGGAGCCCAGTTGGGACGATCGGGGATCTAGCATTTGGGGTTGTCTTCTTTTATTTCGGTTCCGTACTCGGACCTTGATTGTACTCTAATTGATGTATGATTTATTTATGTATTGTGTGAAGTGGCGATTGTAAGCCAACTCCTTATCCCATTCTTGTTCATTACATGGGATTGTGTGAAGATGACCCTTCTTGCGACAAAACCACAATGCGGTTATGCATCTAAGTCGTGCCTCGACACGTGGGAGATATAGCCGCATCGTGGGTGTTACAAGTTGGTAATCAGAGCCATCCCCGACTTAGGAGCCCCCCTGCTTGATCGAATCGCTGACGTTGTTGAGTCTAGAACAAAAATGTTTTGAGTCTTAGGATTATATATATCAGAGAGTTGGATTCTTTTTACTCCTCAGTCCCTTCGTCGCTCTGGTGAGGCCTCCTGACGTAGAAGTTTTGACTTTTCTCTCCTCAAATTTCACTAAAAAAAATTTAGGATCACGCGGGTATCTTGGAATCGTTCCGATGGTTTTGTGACGAGAACATTGTTCTTGGTGCCTCCTGACATTTAGGGGTTGTGGCAGTGTCCCGGGGAGTTGAGCTCCGAGGTGTTGTCGTCACAATTTTATCGTTGCAGTTCTGGAATACCTGAGTTTCGCCGACATCGAAAATCTCTTTTATGCAGTTGTTGGTGAGATCACCTCGACGCCACCCAGTACTGGGGCGGGAGTTCGGGAGTATTGCCATAACTCGTATAACGGATGCTTTTCGAAGGTTGAGGTAAATGATTTCCGAAGGTTTCTTGGTTATGTGTTGAAGGATGGATACAGCTGGATCTAGGTATTGTTAGTTTGGGTGATATATTTTGTGTCCCCTGTATCCCCAACACCTGATTGCATAACCAGAAAGTTTCGGGAGTTTATAAGTGGTAATTCAAGTATCTCGTAGGATATCTTTCCAACACACACATGATACGATATGGGATCTATCATATGTTTGTTTCCGGCTTATTCTGCGAGCCAATCCTTTGTTTTGTTTTGTTTTGTGGTATTCGAGTTGCTTCAATGACAAGTGTTGATTCCATACCTTATTCTAAGCGGTGTTCTCATATTCCTATGTGGATACTAATCCTTCGTGATCATCGAGTTTTCCATCTTAATTCTATTTCCAACCGGTGCGTTTCTCTTCGAGATGATCCCATCATTCTCCCCATTCGGAAGATCAATAATAAGTTTTCTCAACGTTGTTTGTTTTATCTGCCCCAAGTTTCCTTTGTTTTCCCGCCCTCCCACCCTCTTTCTTCAAGGACTCAGATTTCTTAATCATGTATCCATCTTATGGAGGTGAAGTTTCTTCATTCTTTTCAATCAATGTTCTTATCCGGTGATTCTCAGGAAGATGCTCAGGAAGCTTCAAGTTTATCATTCTTCATTCTCGTATTCTTTTCCGGTGGATTCAATTGAAGCTTTCAGTGTTGATTATAGCCCTTTCCTCCTTTCAAATGCTTTCTCATGCCGGTATATCTCTTAATCAATCCCCGCTTGCTATTCAATTGTTCCGGAGTGCTGAAGATATCTCTGAAGATTCGTGTATCCACTCCGCGTCAATTCTAACTATTTCGAGGTTGTTACCTCATTCAAGCTATTTAATTCAACCGGCGCAATCTTTCTTTTAATCATTCAACGGTGTTTCTTTTGAGTGGGCCCTAACCCACAGGTCTTTTCCCAGGATCTTACCCGACTCTTCTAATTTTCCCGGAGCTATTCCCAAATTCATTTCAAAGTTTGACGTAAGAATGAATTATCATCAGTCATATGTCTTTCTCCAAGATCTTTCAAATTATTTTCATTGTTGATTCAACCTTTCTATTCTTCATGGTTCCGGAGTGCCTCAACAATTCATGGTGGTGTTTCTCATCATCATTCTCAACATTTCAAGATCAAGGTAGAGATTTCTCCTAAAATCTTAGTCCACTCTCTTGAAGATTCATGGTTCTAGCTTATGCCATCCTCTCATAATTGTTTTCGATTACGAGAATTCTTTTCATACCCACCCGGAGCATTTCATGAGTTGTTTTCGCTTCTTGATCATCCAAAGGCCATCATTCAGAAGATTTCTTCGTTCTAAGTTTTCAGCCTCGTTCTCCCATTATTCTAAATTGATGTCTCTTCGTTCATCTCCATAGTCTTCCGGTGCATCGTTCAAGTATTCTCTAATCAACTCGTGATCTCTTCGTTCACTTGTATCTAAATTCTCTCAAGTATCTCCGTTCATTTTCTAATTCTTTCGGGTGTTTCTTTATCTTTTCTTCATTCATTTTCAATTCTTACGGTGGTTCATTCAAGAATTCTCTTCCGTTGTTATCGTATCAATTCATTCGTTCTTTTCCAAATTCTCTTCCGTTGTTACCGGTGGTTCGTTGAAGTCCTTCTCAAGGTTGCGCTATATCTATCTTAATCCTTTCTACGAGAATAAGTAGTATGCCAAAATCCATTGCTTGTCATCAATTTAAATTGGTGAAGGATACACATAACATAATTCTTGTTCTTGTTTCATCCAAGTGATTAATTCCTTCTTCCGGAGTTCGTAATGGTATCAATTTCTCAGTTCTAAGTTGTTCATCTCTTCTTTCTGGAGTTTGTTCATCATATCACATTCTCGGTTCGAGATGCTTCATCTTTTATTTCCGGAGTTCAAAGTTTCCTCATTATATCGTCCTGAAGCTCCATCTAAATCATTGCAAGACTTCACCTTGTTCTTTCAACTTCTATTTTCTTTCTATCATCCTTTTGTTTAATGGAGTTCTTCATGGAGGCTCTACATGGTGCTTCGTCAAGGATTCCTTTCATTCTTCAATTGTTCTTCAAGAATTCTCTCGAAGTTATGATTCGTCTAACTATACTCTGAAATAAACATGGTGTTAAACACATGTCTTGTTTTGAGGAGTTCAAGTATTCTTCATCTTGCATTCCGAAGTGCAATTCTTCCTACCTTATCTTTTGAGGTGGTGTTATGTCATTCTTGACAATTTGAGTTCGCGTTTCATGATTCACATGTTGTCAGGGATGAGATATTTTAAATCCATCAATCTCTTTGTTGGAGTTATCTTGTGTCATATTTCACCTAAAGCCTTCCCTAAGGAATGTTGCTATTATGGGGCTTATCAATGATCCAAGTTTTCTCCTATCCTCCCGGCGAGAGAAGTTTTCATCTCTTCGTTGATCTCAACCAAGCAATTGTTTCCGTTAGTGGCGGGTTGTCACCTCACAATTTTGAGATGTGTTCCATAAGCCCACAACAAGCTTGTTCTTTTCGTTGTTGATTTTTCCAACAACTCTGTTAATTCCTTCTTTTTTAAGGATGCTCTCTCAAATTCGTCTGTGGTAGAAGTTGTTGTTCTCTTCTCCGTTCTTTTCATTACACTCTTTTGTTCTGGAGGCATTGTGATGTTGCTCTCTTCACCCATCATATCGCTTTGTCAAGATCATGTTCTTTTATTGCTTATCCATTTAACCGGAGTGTTGTGTCTATCATTCCTCTTTTAACCGGAGTCTCATCCAAATGCTTTCATTTTGCCAAGTTCAAATTCTATTCTTTTCATTTCTGACCGGAGCGTTATCATAATTGATCCTTATCGTTCCTTGTACATCTCGTTTCAACCGGAGTGCTTGCATGTACTTCTCGTCCATTGTTCTCGTCATTCATAGCTTTGCAAACTCCAAGGTTCACATGGTGTTCCTCGTTTCTCTTTTCTACCGGTGTGCTTTCATATTCCTTTTTGATCCGTCTCTTGTTCCATATTCTTCAACCTACAAAGGTTCTCGCAATGTTCCTGGTTCCTCTTTGATAACGGAGTGTTTTCAATCTCATTCATCTCCCTTGTATTCTCTCTTTTCATTCATTCAATCTCTCAAGGTTCTTTGGTTTCACTCTTTTGTCAAAGAAGCAACTTAGTTTTACCTCTTCCTCTTCCGTTTCTCTCCGGTGTCATCCTAGATCTCGGGACGAGATCCTCTTGTAGTGGTGGAGTGTTGTAACGCCCCGAGACCGACGCTTCAGATGCCTTCCATGTTTTTCGTGTTCGCCGTGTGTTTTATTTATTGGTTGCATTTCATCATGGCATCATCCGCATTGCATCCGCATGTTTTCTTAAACTCGTGGTCCGTTCGTAGTTCCCGCTTCTCCCTGTTGCCTCCGTTGTCCCTTTCGAGACCAACCGTTCTTTTGTTGTCTAGCCGTTTGAGCCTCTCTGCACAATGCATAAAACCCCTTCTCGCGCGCGTCCGAAACCTGTCCCGAACCCGACCCGCTCAGTCATCACCATTGGGTCCGGATCATCCCCAAACATCTATAAAACATCTCCCTTTCCTTTATTGGACTCCACAGTCTATTTTTTCTCGACCGTTCAATTTTGATCGGAGGGTCTGTTTTGCCTTAAGCTAGTCCACCTAGCTATTTAAACAGCCTAACCCTAGTTTTTAGGAGGCTTGTCCCATCCACCTATTCCCGAGCCGCCGCCACCCACCTCCCTTTTCTTCCTCGGGATCTCCTCCTTCCCCCCCCCCCCGATCCAATCCACCAGCCTCTGCCTCTGCTCGATCTCCACCGCAAGCCGCAGCCGCGCCTCCCGCTCCCTCCTCGATCTAGATCGAGAGGGGTTCGATCCCCTGCCTCTGCCCGAGCTACTCCCGCAGCTCCCCATCACCCTCGACCCCGCCTCGTCGGCCGGTGGACACCGGCGACCAGAACATCGCCGGAGATGAGTGCCCCGACAGCCCCGCGACCTCTCCTCCCCCTCCCGTGATTTCCCCCCTCTCTCTCTCACGGTGGCCATCTCTCTCTCCTTCACAGGAACGAGCAGGAGCTCGCAAAGCTCCATGCCGCCGCCTCCTCTGCTTCGTCCCGCGCGCACGAGCCCAACGGGAGAGGAGCTCCTCCATGCCGTGTCTGCCTCCCTCCGCCTCGCCAATTCCATGAACCGCCAGGTCCGCAGGAGCCAAGCTCGTCGACGGCTTCCTGCAGGTCCGGCCGGACTCCCTCCAATCAGCGCCTCCCCGCCGCCTTGTACGCCCACGCCACCGGCGACCAGGACCAGGCCGTCCCCGATCCGCACCCTACCCCTCCTTCTCTTTTCCTTCTTCCCCTGGTTCGTCTCTCTCCCTCACCCCGCGGTCTCTCTTTCTTCAGGGAGAACAGGAACAAGCCCGCCATGGTCGTGCCTGACCTGCGCCAAGCTCCGTCGCCTCCCTGCCAAGTCCGTTCCACTGGAGTCCCTTGAAGCAGCCGCCCTGGATCTCATCTCCGGCCCCGTCCGCGACCTCCCCGACCCACGCCGCCGCGATCCGCCTCCTACCCTTGGATCCTCGCCGCCCTTCGCCCTGCTCGCCTCCTCTGCTTCACTCGAGCAGGGAGGACGACGCACCTCTGCTCGCTGCATTGACCGCGCCTTCCTCGCCTACGTGGACCGCGACCACGACTTAGGCCCAGCGCGCCAGCCTCCCTTGCCGGCCTCACCTCACCGTCGAACCGGGCCGTGGCCCATGGTGAGCAGCCCCCCCAGCGCCCTCCTGTTTCTTTTTTCCGCTGTTGGGCCAGCAGTTTTGGCCCGCGTATGTTTTTTTTTCAGTCCAGCAATTTTACCTATTATCCAGGAGTTTACAGATTTACAGAAAAGTCCCTCTAGATCATGCATTTAATAACTCACAAACCGTGCATCATTTGTAAATAATTTATACATGTAAAATGCTTAGAATTTCATCTAGTTTCATAATATGCTACTTTCATCCATGTTAAAAATGTTTAAATTGCTGTTTGCTTTAATTTGCTCAAATGCCATGTTAAATGATTTATTTCATAACTAAATAACCGTAGCTTGGATTTAAATAAACTTTATATGTAAATGGGGTAGAAAAATGCCTAGTTTAACTTGGTGCACTTTATTTTGCTGTTTAACAACAATAAAATATGCTTTAGGACAGAACAGTACCAATTCCAAAATATGCATATGAGGATTTTCCGGAATTGTTATTTGTTGTTCGGGCCTCATTTAAACTTGCCTGAATAGTTAGTTTACTTATGCTTCACCCCTTGCCATGTTTAATAACATTTAATATTGTTGGGTACATAACCGAGAGAGAACTAAATATTTGAATGTGGTGTTTCGTCAATATGCAACTCGTTGCATATTGAGCTCCACCTAATTTGTAGTATTGTTTGTTGCATTTTGCCATGCCATGCTTCATTTAAACCGGACATGCATCATACTTGATTGTGCATCATGCCATTGTATGTGGTGGTTGTTTACTATGTTGTTTGCTTCTTTCCGGTTTGCTTCTCTCGTTAGCTTCGGTTTCGTTCCAGAGTTGTGAGGATCCGTTCGACTACGTCTGTTTGTCTTCTTCATGGACTCGTTCTTCTTCCTAGCGGGATCTCAGGCAAGATGACCATACCCTCGAAATCACTTCTATCTTTGCTTGCTAGTTGTCTGTTCTATTGCTATGCCGCGCTACCTACCACTTGCTATATCATGCCTCCCATATAGCCATGTCAAGCCTTTAACCCACCTTTCCAGCCAAACCGTTGTTTGGCTATGTTACCGCTTTTGCTCAGGCCCTCTTATAGCGTTGCTAGTTGCAGGTGAAGATGAAGTTTGTTCCATGTTGGGAAATGGATATGTTGGGATATCACAATATCTCTTATTTAATTAATGCATCTATATACTTGGTAAAGGGTGGAAGGCTCGGCCTTATGCCTGGTGTTTTGTTCCACTCTTGCCGCCCTAGTTTCCGTCATACCGGTGTTATGTTCCTTGATTTTGCGTTCCTTATGCGGTTGGGTGTTTTATGGGACCCCCTTGATAGTTCGCCTTGAATAAAACTCCTCCAGCAAGGCCCAACCTTGGTTTTAACATTTGCCACCTAAGCCTTTACCTTGGGTTCTGCAGACTCAAGGGTCATCTTTATTTTAACCCCCCCCCCCAGGCCAGTGCTCCTCTGAGTGTTGGTCCAAACTAGAGCACCGTGCGGGACCATCCCTTGGCAACTTGGGTTACGTCGGTACCTGTACGCTTAGCTTATCCGGTGTGCCCTGAGAACGAGATATGTGCAGCTCCTATCGGGATTTGTCGGCACAGTGGGTGGTCTTGCTGGTCTTGTTTCACCATTGTCGAAATGTCTTGTAAATCGGGATTCCGAGACTGATCGGGTCTTCCCGGGAGAAGGAATATCCTTCGTTGACCGTGAGAGCTTATAATGGGCTAAGTTGGGACACCCCTGCAGGGTATTATCTTTCGAAAGCCGTGCCCGCGGTTATGAGGCAGATGGGAATTTGTTAACGTCCGGTTGTAGAGAACTTGACACTTGACTTAATTAAAATACATCAACCGCGTGTGTAGCCGTGATGGTCTCTTTTCGGCGGAGTCCGGGAAGTGAACACGGTTTTGGGTTATGTTTGACGTAAGTAGGAGTTCAGGATCACTTCTTGATCATTACTAGTTGACGACCGTTCCGTTGCTT
This sequence comes from Triticum aestivum, assembly GCF_018294505.1. Classification (NCBI taxonomy): domain Eukaryota; kingdom Viridiplantae; phylum Streptophyta; class Magnoliopsida; order Poales; family Poaceae; genus Triticum; species Triticum aestivum. Next base: position 453,773,156 of record NC_057805.1, on the reverse strand, counting down.
CTCTTCTCACTCTTATTTGCGTATGTTAGCCACTATATATGCTAGTGCTTGCTGCATCTCCACCTCATTACCCCATCCTTTCCTATAAGCTTAAATAGTCTTGATCTCGCGGGTGTGAGATTGCTGAGTCCTCGTGACTCATAGATACTTCCAAAACAGTTGCAGGTGTCGAGGATACCAGTGCAGGCGATGCTACCGAACTCAAGTGGGACTTCGACGAGGAACTTGGTCGTTACTATGTTTCGTTTCCTGATGATCGGTAGTGGAGCCCAGTTGGGACGATCGGGGATCTAGCATTTGGGGTTGTCTTCTTTTCTTTTGGTTCCGTAGTCGGACCTATGTGTGTACTCTGATTGATGTATGATTTATTTATGTATTGTGTGAAGTGGCGATTGTAAGCCAACTCCTTATCCCATTCTTGTTCATTACATGGGATTGTGTGAAGATGACCCTTCTTGTGACAAAACCACAATGCGGTTATGCCTCTAAGTCGTGCCTCGACACGTGGGAGATATAGCCGCATCGTGGGTGTTACACTCTACACGCCTCTTCAGCTCGGACGCGTGTCGAAGCAAGGCGAGGCGACGACAGGTGGGACGAGCTTCCTTGACGTCCCTAATAAAGCAAGAAGGGCACGTCGGCGGCGCATTAAATGCGTCTGTCCAACGGTGCCAGGAGATAGACTCGACCACTGTACAACTTTCCACCTCCTGTGTGCCACAGTGGCAGCCCCTTTGACTATAAAAGGAGGCCCGCGGCGTACTGGTAGAGGATCCGGACTTTTTGGACCCTGCACGCCTTGTAGCTAGTCCAAGAACACCAGATAAACATAAACCAGCAGGAGTAGGGTATTACAGATGTCAGCGGAAATGACACCTACGGGATCACGAAGAATCCTTTTTGCTACGGTTGGTGGGCGCGGGGCTGTAGAAAGAGCGGGATTAGAAGATCAACGCAGGGGGATTATCCAGGTTCGGGTCGCAAATGATGAGTAATACCCTACTCCTACTGGTTTATATTTATCTGGTGTTCTTGGACTAGCTACAAGGCGTGCAGGGTCCAAAAAGTCTGAATCCTCTCCCAGTACACCGCGGGCCTCCATTTATAGTCAAAGGGGCTTCCACAGTGGCACACAGGAGGTGGAAAGTTGTACATTGGTCGAGTCTATCTCCTGGCACCGTTGGACAAACGCATTTAATGTGCTGCTGACGTGGCCTTCTTGCTCTATTGAGGACGGCAAGGAAGCTCATCCCACCTGTCGCCGCCTCGCCTTGCTTCGACACGCGTCCGAGCTAAAGAGGCGTGTAGTGCCATGGTGGCTGGCTGGCTGCTGAGTTGGTGCGATGGCAGAGTCTTCACGAAGATCTGCATGCCACCACGCAGGTGCTTGCTGAGTTGGCCTGGAGGCCGCACATCGCCACGCAAGTGCTCGCCTAGTTGGTGGGCTGGCAGCTGTGTGGGAACGGCGGTGGAGTCTTGGCAGGTGGGGGCCTGGCTGTGGCCCCGCGGATGTCTTCGGCGAGGGTCTTGCCGGGGCCCCAGCACGGGTCTTGCCGCGGCATCATGGTCGTCCCCGGCAAGGGTCTTCCCGAGGGTCTGGTGGGTATCCTCGGCAAGGATCTTGCCGAGGATCTTCGTCTTCTGATTCTCATCTAGTCTTGCATGTTCTTGGTCTTCACAAAGATCTGCATGCCACCATGGAGGTGCCTCCCGAGCCTTGGTTCCAATGTGAGTGATGGCGTCAGAACTCTTAGGCTCAAGGGTGGCAACTTTGCTGTTGTTGGGCAAGTTGCCCCGGCAAGGTTCTTGCCGGGGCTATGGAGGCCACCCCGGCAAGGGCCTTGCTGGGGGAGTTCACCTCGCTCTTCTGCTCTTCATGTCTCTGGCTTGGCGTTGCTCTGGTCGTCTTGCGTCTTTGCTTCGTTCCTCTGCCCCGCTAAGTGTGGCCACAGGGCGGCTCTAACTGCCCGTGCACAAGTAAATGGGTAAAAAATAGGGCCCCTACTTTTGTACACCGACAGGTGCAGCGACCTTGGATCTCTTGTTGTTGGAACACTCCGGCACGTCGTCAACGGGTGTCGTGCACTCAGTGGGGGCACACTTCCCGGACTCTTTTTCGGGATCCCTATAGTCTCTCTTTTTTCCTTTGCTTTCCTTGGCAGGAGCCGCCGCTGCCACTGTCTCTGTCGCGACCGCATCCCGGTAGATCTTGTCCACACAAATGATTGCATCCTTCTCATCTGATGGGATGGTGATGACTCCCAGTGGCCCAGACATCTTCAAGGTGTTGTAGGCATAGTGGGATGCCGCCATGAACTTGGCCAGGGCCGGGCATCCGAGAATCCCGTTGTACGGCAGTGGGAGATCAACCACATCAAACACAATTCTCTCAGTCCGGTAGTTCAGTTCTCCCCCAAACGTTACCGGCAACATTATCTTTCCCTTAGGATGGCTCCTGCCGGGATTAACTCCTTGAAACGTGTCGTAACCTCTAGCTCTTCCTCTCCGATCTGAAGCTTGCTGATAACTGCTGGGGAAATCAGATTCAACCCGACCCTACCGTCCACCATCATCTTTGTGACCTTGAGGTTGTGAATTGTTGGGGAGACCAACAATGGAAAACACCCTACCTCAGTGGTACGGCTAGGATGATCCTCCACGTCAAAGATGGTGGGCGTACGGGACCATTTGAGCGGCTTCCGGGCCTCTGGCGCTGGTTCCACGGCATTGACTTCTCGTGCCCACTGCTTGAGCTGGCGGTGAGAAGTGTGCAGAGATGCACCCCCGTCAACGCACAGGGCTTCAGCGGCCTTCTGAAACTCCTGCTCACTGGTTTCTTCTTCATCCCTCATCATCACAGACTTCTTTCTCTCTACCCCTGGCGGGCTTTCCTTGGTTCCGAAAGGGCTTGTCGGGGCGATTTACTTCACCACCTCGGCCCTTACCGCCATCAATAGTCTGACCCTTTTCCTTGTCATACTTCTCATACTCTGCTCTCTATCTCTTAACAAGTTGCTCAACCTGATAGCACTCTTGAAGGTCGTGGCCCTTGGTCCGGTGAATTTTGCAGTATGGCCCATCACCATTCCCGGCTTTCTCGGCAGCAGCGGCTTCCTCGAAGTTAGTGCACACGTCAGCTTCCTTGCCGAGGGCCTCAGCTTTGGCCTTCTTGCCAGTACTAGGCGTACCCGATCCTTCAACAGTCATCACTACCTTATCTCTCCGCTTCTTACTGCGCTTCTTGCTCTTCAACTGGTTGATTCATCATCATCCTCTGAATCAACATTGGTGCAATCTTCCTCTCCGGGCAACTTCCTTCCCTCCTCCATCCGAGCACACTTATCCACCAACGTGTAAAGCTCCTTCACAGTCTTGGGCAACCGCATATTCATCTTGGAACGGATCCGGCGGTTGCGCACATTGGACTGAAAGGCAGCTATCACGGCTGCCGGATGGATATTCGGGATATTTCTATGAACTTTGCTAAATCTCTGTAAATACTTACGGAGGGTTTCTCCTTCCTTCTGTTGGAGAAGCTGCAAGTCGCTGGGCCTATCGGGTTCTTGATGACTGCCAGTGAAGGCGCCAATGAACTCGTGGCACAGGTCAGCCCATAACGAAATGGAGTTCTCCGGTAGGTGCATCAGCCAAGACCTCACATTGGACTTGAGGGCCAAACGAAGTAGTTGGCGAACACCTTCTCATCTCTTCGCCCGACAGCCTGAACAGCGATGGTGTAGATGCTCAGGAACTCAGCCGGGTTCAGCCTCCCATCGTACTTCTCAGGTATCTTTGGCTTGAACGTACGAACGGACGGCCAACAGACTTGCCACAGTTTTCGAGTAAAGGCAGGGCAGCCAACCTCGAAAGGCAGGCACCCGCCAATACCGAGCGCGGGCTCGTCAACATCGAGACCGTCACATCCCTTGGTCCGACGAAGGTCGTCGCCGCCTTGCTCGACGACGACACGCATGTCTCCTCTCCGCATATCCTCTGGGGCTCGTCGTTGGCCTGGACGTGCTCGAGGGTCAGAGGAGGCCATCGAGACGTCGTCGGGGTCCTGATTCTGTCGCGCTCGCGCTAGCTGCCATGGCGGGGACTGCACCATGGGGATGGCCCCTTCCGTACGGTCAGCAGCAGGAGCTGTTGCTGTCACTTGGCACAGCGGGCCAGCTTGCCGCGTGCCCCCAGCTTTGGCAAAACCCAGCAGACTTTGGATGTTGGCACGCCATTTGTCCATCTGCTCGGCCACTGGGGGAAATCTCAGCAGCAGTTGAGCCCGCGCCATGGCCTCCGAAGTTGTACTTGGCAAGGGCGATGATGAAGTCGATCGTACCGTCGCTCGGCTCCTGATGGTGCCAGCGGCGGCTGTACCGCGCCCCCGCTGGTGCTGCACGACGACCACCTGGATGTGGTGCGGCGATGGTGCTCGAGGGCCAGCGGCTCCGTCTGGCGCAACGGCTTGGTCGACCCATTCCGGAGGAGGTGCACGCACTGCAGCCGCACCCATGGCGGGAGTGGCCGGAGGGTGGCGATTCGCCCCGGTCCGGGCGCCGTTGCTGTGGCTGTGCCTGTCGGCGGGGGAAAGGGGGCAAACGAAGTAACCCCTTCTCCTGATGGTGCCCTCCTCCGGTGCCTCCTGCTCCTGCGTCGGCCGCGGGGGAGGTGGTGATGGTGCCGCCTGCTCCGACCACATCCCCAGTGGCGTCTGCGTCCTCATGTGTCTCCGCACCCCCTGTAGTGTTGGAGGCCGCGGGCGGCGGAGCCTTCGAGGTAGATGGGTGAGCCAAAGGACCGGGTTTCTTCTTGGGCACCATGGTCGATGGCGTCGTCTGATACGTCTCCCACGTATCTATAATTTTTGATTGTTCCATGCTATTATATTATCTGTTTTGGATGTTTAATGGGCTTTAATATGCTCTTTTATATTATTTTTGGGACTAACCTATTAACCGGAGGCCCAGTGCCAGTTGTTGTTTTTTTGCCTATTTTAGTGTTTCGCAGAAAAGGAATATCAAACGGAATCCAAACAGAACGAAACCTTCGCGAGGATCTTTCTTGGAACAAACGCAATCCAGGAGACTTGGAGTGGAAGTCAGAGACGCAACAAGGCGGCCATGAGGTAGGAGGACGTGCCCAGGGGGGTAAGCACGCCCCCACCCTCGTGGGCCCCTCGTAGCTCCACCGACGTACTTCTTTCGCCTATATATACCCTTGTACCCTAAAAACATCTAGGAGAGCCACGAAACCACTTTTCCACCGCCACAACCTTCTATACTCGTGAGATCCCATCTTGGGGCCTTTTCCAGCAATCTGCCGGAGGGGGATTCGATCACGAAGGGCTTCTACATCAACACCATAGCTTCTCTGATGATGTGTGAGTAGTTTACCACAGACCTTCGGGTCCATCGTTATTATCTAGATGGCTTCTTCTCTCTCTTTGGTTCTCAATACAAAGTTCTCCTCGATGTTCTTGGAGATCTATTCGATGTAATACTTTTTGCGGTGTGTTTGCCGAGATCCGATGAATTGTGGGGTTATGATCAAGATTATCTATGAATATTATTCGGTTCTTCTCTGAATTCTTAGATGCATGATTTGATATCTTTGCAAGTCTCTTCGAATTATCGGTTTAGTTTGGCCTACTAGATTGATCTTTCTTGCAATGGGAGAAGTGCTTAGCTTTGGGTTCAATCTTGCGGTGTCCTTTCCAAGTGATAGTAGGGGCAGCAAGGCACGTATTGTATTGTTGCCATCGAGGATAAAAAGATGGGATTTATATCATATTCCTTGAGTTTATCCCTCGACATCATGTCATCTTGCCTAATGCGTTACTCTGTTCTTATGAACTTAATACTCTAGATGCATGCTGGATAGCGGTCGATGTGTGGAGTAATAGTAGTAGATGCAGAATCGTTCCGGTCTACTTGACACGGATGTGATGCCTATATTCATGATCTTGCCTAGATATATGCTCATAACTATGCGCTTTTCTATGAATTGCTCGACAGTAATTTGTTCACCCACCGTAATATATGCTATCATGAGAGAAGCCACTAGTGTAACCTATGGCCCTTGGGTCTACTTTACATCATATAAGTTTCCGATCTATAATTCTAGTTTACTATTTATTTTGCAATCTTTATTTTCCAATCTGCACAACAAAAATACCAAAAATATTTATCTTATTATCTCTATCAGATCTCACTTTTGTAAGTGGCCATGAAGGAATTGACAACCCCTTTATCACGTTGGTTGTGAGGTTCTTGATTGTTTGTGGAGGTACTAGGTGACTTGCGAGTAGTCTCCTACTGGATTGATACCTTGGTTCTCAAAAACTGAGGAAAATACTTACGGTACTTTGCTGCATCACCCTTTCCTCTTCAAGGGAAAACCAACGCATGCTCAAGAGGTAGCAAGAAGGATTTCTGGCGCCGTTGCCGGGGAGATCTATGCTCAAGTCAAGACATACCAAGTACCCATCACAAACTCTTATCCCTCGCATTACATTATTTGCCATTTGCCTCTCATTTTCCTCTCCCCCACTTCACCTTTGCCGTTTTATTCGCCCTTTTTCGTTCTTATCTTTTCGCTTGCTTCTTGTGTGCTTGTGTGTTGGGTTGATTGTTTGTCACGATGGCTCGAGATAATACTAAATTATGTGAATTTTCCAATACCAAAAACAATGATTTTATTAGCACTCCGATTGCTCCTATTACCGATGCTGAATCTTGTGTAATTAATGCTTCTTTGTTGAATCTTGTCATGAAAGATCAATTTTCTGGCCTTCCTAGTGAAGATGCCGCTACCCATCTAAACAACTTTGTTGATTTGTGCGATATGCAAAAGAAGAAAGATGTGGATAGTGATATTGTTAAATTGAAGCTATTTCCGTTTTTGCTTAGAGATCGTGCTAAAACTTGTTGTCTTCTTTGCCTAAAAATAGTATTGATTCATGGAATATGTGCAAAGATGCTTTTATCTCTAAGTATTTTCCTCCCGCTAAGATCATCTCTCTTAGAAACGATATTATGAATTTTAAGCAACTTGATCATGAGCATGTTGCACAAGCTTGGGAGAGGATGAAATTAATGATACCTAATTGCCCTACACATGGTTTGAATCTATGGATGATTATATAAAAAAATTATGCCGGATTGAATTTTGCTTCTAGAAATCTTTTAGATTCGGCCGCGGGAGGCACTTTTATGGAAATCACTTTAGGAGAAGCTACTAAACTCCTAGATAATATTATGGTTAATTATTCTCAATGGCACACCGAAAGATCCACTAGTAAAAAAGTTCATGCGATTGAAGAGATTAATGTTTTGAGTGGAAAGATGGATGAACTTATGAAATTGTTTGCTAATAAGAGTGTTTCTGCTGATCCTAATGATATGCCTTTGTCCACTTTGATTGAGAATAATAATGAATCTATGGATGTGAATTTTTTTGGTAGGAACAATTTTGGTAACAACGCGTATAGAGGAAACTTTAATTCTAGGCCGTTTTCTAATAATTCCTCTAATAATTATGGTAATTCCTACAACAACTCTTATGGAAATTTTAATAAGATACCCTCTGATTTTGAGACTAGTGTTAAAGAATTTATGAATTTGCAAAAGAATTTCAACGCTTTGCTTGAAGAAAAATTGCCTAAGATTGATTAGTTGGCTAGGAACGTTGATAGGATTTCTGTTGATGTTGATTCTTTGAAACTTAGATCTATTCCACTTAAGCATGATATCAATGAGTCTCTCAAAGCCATGAGAATTTCCATTGATGAGTGCAAATAAAGAGCCGCTAGGATGCGTGCTAAAAAAGATTGCTTTGTGAAAGCGTGTTCTTCTAGTTTTCATGATAATGATGATGAAGATCTAAAAGTGATTGATGTGTCTCTTATTAAATCTTTGTTTTCCAATATGAATCTTTATGAAGATGGGACTGGAGATGAGTCAACTTTAGCTAAGAGGCGTCCCAATGATTCGAAGTTTTTAGATCTTGATGCTAAAATTAATAAAAGTGGGATTGAAGAGGTCAAAACTCTAAATAGCAATGAACCCACTATTTTGGATTTCAAGGAATTTAATTATGATAATTGCTCTTTGATAGACTGTATTTCCTTGTTGCAATCCGTGTTAAATTCTCCTCATGCTTATGATCAGAATAAAGCTTTTACTAAACATATCGTTGATGCTTTAATGCAATCCTTTGAAGAAAAGCTTGAGATAGAAGTTTCTATACCTAGAAAACTTTATGATGAGTGGGAACCTACTATTAAAATTAAGATTAAAGATCATGAATGCTATGCTTTATGTGATTTGGGTGCTAGTGTTTCCACGATTCCAAAAACTTTGTGTGATGTGTTAGGTTTCCGTGAATTTGATGATTGTTCTCTAAATTTGCACCTTGCGGATTCCAACATTAAGAAACGTATGGGAAGGATTAATGATGTTCTTATTATTGCAAATAGATATTATGTGCCCGTAGATTTCATTGTTCTTGATATAGATTGCAATCCTACATGTCCTATTATTCTTGGTAGACCTTTCCTTAGAACGATTGGTGCTATAATTGATATGAAAGAAGGAAATATTAGATTCCAATTTCCGTTAAGGAAAGGCATGGAACAATTTCCTAGAAATAAAATTAAATTACCTTATGAATCTATTATGAGAGCCACATATGGATTGCATACCAAAGATGATAATACCTAGATTGCTTTATGCCTAGCTAGGGGCGTTAAACGATAGCGCTTGTTGGGAGGCAACCCAATTTTATTTTTGTTCCTTGCTTTTTGTTCCTGTTTAGTAATAAATAATTCATCTAGCCTCTGTTTACATGTGGTTTTATGTTTTAATTAGTGTTTGTGCCAACTAGAACCTTTGGGAAGACTTGGGTGAAGTCTTTGCGATCTTGCTGTAAAAAACAGAAACTTTAGCGCTCACGAGATTAGCTGTCATTTTTTACTGGAGAGTGATTTTAGGTTGATTATTTTTGCAGATGATTAATAGAAAAATTCCTCACGTCCACAAATTTATTTCAGAATTTTTTGAGTTCCAGAAGTATTCGTTTGATACAGATTACTACAGACTATTCTGTTTTGACAGATTCTGTTTTTCGTGTGTTGTTTGCTTATTTTAATGAATCTATGAGTAGTATCGGGGGGTACGAACCATAGAGAAGTTGAAATACAGTAGGTTTAACACCAATACAAATAAAGAATGAGTTCATCACAGTACCTTAAAGTGGTGGTTTATTTTCTTATACTAACAGAGCTCATGAGATTTTCTGTTAAGTTTTGTGTTGTTAAGTTTTCAAGTTTTTGGGTAAAGATTTGATGGATTTTGGAATAAGGAGTGGAAAGAGCCTAAGCTCGGGGATGCCCAAGCCACAACAAGGTAAAATTCAAGGACAACCAAAAGCCTAAGCTTGGGGATGCCCCAGAAGGCATCCCCTCTTTCATCTTCGTCTATCGGTAACTTTACTTGAGGCTATATTTTTATTCACCACATGATACTGTTGGGGAACGTAGTTATTTCAAAAAAATTCCTACGCACATGCAAGATCATGGTGATGCATAGCAACGATAGGGGAGAGCGTTGTCCACGTACCCTCGTAGACCGAAAGTGGAAGCGTTAACACAACGCGGTTGATGTAGTCGTACGTCTTCACGGTCCGACCGATCAAGTACCGAACGCACGGCACCTCCGAGTTCAGCACATGTTCAGCTCGATGACGTCCCTCGAACTCCGATCCAGCCGAGTGTTGAGGGAGAGTTTCGTCAGCACGACGGCGTGGTGACGATGATGATGTTCTACCGACGCAGGGCTTCGCCTAAGCACCGCTACAATATTATCGAGGTGTAATATGGTGGAAGGGGGCACCGCACACGGCTAAAAGATCGTTGATCAATTGTGTGTAGAGAGGTGCCCCCCTGCCCCCGTATATAAAGGAGCAAGGGGGAGGCCGCCAGCCAAGGGAGGAGAGGCGCGCCAGGAGGAGTCCTACTCCTACCGGGAGTAGGACTCCCCCCCCCCTTCCATGTTGGACTAGGAGAGGAAGGGGGAAAAGGTGGAGGGGAGGAAGGAAGGGGGGGCGCTGCCCCCCTCTCCTTGTCCTATTCGGACTGGGGGGAGGAGCGCGCGGCCCTGCCCTGGCCTCCTCTCCTCTCTTCCACCTAGGCCCAATAAGGCCCATTAAGTTACCGGGGGGTTCCGGTAACCTCCCGGTACTCCGGAAAAATCCTGATTTCACCCGGAACACTTCCGATGTCCAAACATAGGCTTCCAATATATCAATCTTTATGTCTCGACCATTTCGAGACTCCTCGTCATGTCCGTGATCACATCCGGGACTCCAAACAACCTTCAGTACATCAAAACACATAAACTCATAATATAACCGTCATCGTAACGTTAAGCGTGCGGACCCTACGGGTTCGAGAACTATGTAGACATGACCGAGACACCTCTCCGGTCAATAACCAATAGCGGAACCTGGATGCTCATATTGGCTCCCACATATTCTACAAAGATCTTTATCGGTCAGACCGCATAACAACATACGTTGTTCCCTTTGTCATCGGTATGTGACTTGCCCGAGATTCGATCGTCGGTATCTCGATACCTAGTTCAATCTCGTTACCGGCAAGTCTCTTTACTCGTTCCGTAATACATCATCCTGCAACTAACTCATTAGTCACAATGCTTGCAAGGCTTATAGTGATGTGTATTACTGAGTGGGCCCAGAGATACCTCTCCGACAATCGGAGTGACAAATCCTAATCTCGAAATACGCCAACCCAACAAGTACCTTTGGAGACACCTGTAGAGCACCTTTATAATCACCCAGTTACGTTGTGACGTTTGGTAGCACACAAAGTGTTCCTCCGGTAAACGGGAGTTGCATAATCTCATAGTCATAGGAACATGTATAAGTCATGAAGAAAGCAATAGCAACATACTAAACGATCGAGTGCTAAACTAACGGAATGGGTCAAGTCAATCACATCATTCTCCTAATGATGTGATCCCGTTAATCAAATGACAACTCATGTCTATGGCTAGGAAACACAACCATCTTTGATTAACGAGCTAGTCAAGTAGAGGCATACTAGTGACACTCTGTTTGTCTATGTATTCACACATGTATTATGTTTCCGGTTAATACAATTCTAGCATGAATAATAAACATTTATCATGATATAAGGAAATAAATAATAACTTTATTATTGCCTCTAGGGCATATTTCCTTCAGTCTCCCACTTGCACTAGAGTCAATAATCTAGATTATACAGTAATGATTCTTACACCCATGGAGTCTTGGTGCTGATCATGTTTTGCTCGTGGAAGAGGCTTAGTCAACGGGTCTGCAACATTCAGATCCGTATGTATCTTGCAAATTTCGATGTCTCCCACTTGGACTAAATCCCGGGTGGAAGTGAAGCGTCTTTCGATGTGCTTGGTTCTCTTGTGAAATCTGGATTCCTTTGCTAAGGCAATTGCACCAGTATTGTCACAAAAGATTTTCATTGGTCCCGATGCACTAGGTATGACACCTAGATCGGATATGAACTCCTTCATCCAGACTCCTTCATTTGCTGCTTCCGAAGCAGCTATGTACTCCGCTTCACATGTAGATCCCGCCACGACACTTTGCTTAGAACTACACCAACTGACAGCTCCACCGTTCAATGTAAACACGTATCCGGTTTGCGATTTAGAATCGTCCGGATCAGTGTCAAAGCTTGCATCAACGTAACCATTTACGATGAGCTCTTTGTCACCTCCATAAACGAGAAACATATCCTTAGTCCTTTTCAGGTATTTCAGGATGTTCTTGACCGTTGTCCAGTGATCCACTCCTGGATTACTTTGGTACCTCCCTGCTAAACTTATAGCAAGGCACACATCAGGTCTAGTACACAGCATTGCATACATGATAGAGCCTATGGCTGAAGCATAGGGAACATCTTTCATCTTCTCTCTATCTTCTGAAGTGGTCGGGCATTGAGTCTTACTCAATCTCACACCTTGTAGTACAGGCAAGAACCCTTTCTTTGCTTGATCCATTTTGAACTTCTTCAAAACTTTGTCAAGGTATGTGCTTTGTGAAAGTCCAATTAAGCGTCTTGATCTATCTCTATAGATCTTGATGCCCAATATATATGCAGCTTCACCGAGGTCTTTCATTGAAAAACTCTTATTCAAGTATCCCTTTATGCTATCCAGAAATTATATATCATTTCCAATTAGCAATATGTCATCCACATATAATATCAGAAATGCTACGGAGCTCCCACTCACTTTCTTGTAAATACAGGCTTCTCCAAAAGTCTGTATAAAACCAAATGCTTTGATCACACTATCAAAGCGTTTATTCCAACTCCGAGAGGCTTGCACCAGTCCATAAATGGATCGCTAGAGCTTGCATACTTTGTTAGCTCCCTTTGGATCGACAAAACCTTCTGGTTGCATCATATACAACTCTTCTTCCAGAAATCCATTCAGGAATGCAGTTTTGACATCCATTTGCCAAATTTCATAATCATAAAATGCGGCAATTGCTAACATGATTCGGACAGACTTAAGCATCGCTACGGGTGAGAAGGTCTCATCATAGTCAATCCCTTGAACTTGTCGAAAACCTTTCGCAACAAGTCGAGCTTTATAGACAGTAACATTACCGTCAGCGTCAGTCTTCTTCTTGAAGATCCATTTATTTTCAATGGCTTGCCGATCATCGGGCAATTCAACCAAAGTCCATACTTTGTTCTCATACATGGATCCCATCTCGGATTTCATGGCCTCAAGCCATTTTGCGGAATCTGGGCTCACCATCGCTTCTTCATAGTTCGTAGGTTCGTCATGGTCTAGTAACATAACCTCCAGAACAGGATTACCGTACCACTCTGGTGCGGATCTTAATATGGCTGACCTACGAGGTTCAGTAATAACTTGATCTGAAGTTTCATGATCATTATCATTAACTTCCTCACTAATTGGTGTAGGTGTCGCAGAAACTGATTTCTGTGATGATCTACTTTCCAATAAGGGAGCAGGTACAGTTACCTCATCAAGTTCTACTTTCCTCCCACTCACTTCTTTCGAGAGAAACTCCTTCTCTAGAAAGGATCCATTCTTAGCAACGAATGTCTTGCCTTTGGATCTATGATAGAAGGTGTACCCAACAGTCTCCTTTGGGTATCCTATGAAGACAACTTATCAGGTTGAAGTTTCTTCACATAAGCATCGCAACCCCAAACTTCAAGAAACGACAACTTTGGTTTCTTGCCAAACCATAGTTCATAAGGCGTCGTCTCAACGGATTTCGATGGTGCCCTATTTAGAGTGAATGCAGCCGTCTCTAAAGCATAACCCCAAAATGATGGCGGTAAATCAGTAAGAGACATCATATATCGCACGATATCTAATAAAGTATGATTACGACGTTCGGACACACCATTACGCTGTGGTGTTCCGGGTGGCGTGAGTTGCGAAACTATTCCGCATTGTTTCAAATGAAGACCAAACTCATAACTCAAATATTCTCCTCCACGATCAGATCGTAGAAACTTTATTTTCTTGTTACGATGATTTTCAACTTCACTCTGAAATTCTTTGAACTTTTCAAATGTTTCAGACTTATGTTTCATTAAGTAGATATACCCATATCTGCTCAAATCATCTGTGAAGGTGAGAAAATAACGATATCCGCCACGAGCCTCAATATTCATCGGACCACATACATCTGTATGTATGATTTCCAATAAATCTGTTGCTCTCTCCATAGTTCCGGAGAACGGTGTTTTAGTCATCTTGCCCATGAGGCACGGTTCGCAAGTACCAAGTGATTCATAATCAAGTGATTCCAAAAGTCCATCAGTATGGAGTTTCTTCATGCGCTTTACACCGATATGACCTAAACGGCAGTGCCACAAATAAGTTGCACTATCATTATCAACTCTGCATCTTTTGGCTTCAATATTATGAATATGTGTATCACTACTATTGAGATTTAACAAAAATAGACCACTCTTCAAGGGTGCATGACCATAAAAGATATTATTCGTATAAATAGAACAACCATTATTCTCTGATTTAAATGAATAACCGTATCGCATCAAACAAGATCCAGATATAATGTTCATGCTTAACGCTGGCACCAAATAACAATTATTTAGGTCTAAAACTAATCCCGAAGTTAGATGTAGAGGTAGCGTGCCGACCGCGATCACATCGACTTTGGAACCATTTCCCACGCGCATCGTCACCTCGTCCTTAGCCAATCTTCGCATAATCCGTAGCCCCTGTGTCGAGTTGCAAATATTAGCAACAGAACCAGTATCAAATACCCAGGTGCTACTGCGAGCATTAGTAAGGTACACATCAATAACATGTATATCACATATACCTTTGTTAACCTTGCCATCCTTCTTATCCGCCAAATACTGGGGCAGTTCCGCTTCCAGTGACCAGTCTGCTTGCAGTAGAAGCACTCAGTTTCAGGCTTAGGTCCAGACTTGGGTTTAGGTCCAGACTTGGGTTTCTTCTCCTGAACAGCAACTTGCTTGTTGTTCTTCTTGAAGTTCCCCTTCTTCTTCCCTTTGCCCTTTTTCTTGAAACTAGTGGTCTTATTGACCATCAACACTTGATGCTCCTTTTTGATTTCTACCTCCGCTGCCTTTAGCATTGCGAAGAGCTCGGGAATTGTCTTATTCATCCCTTGCATGTTATAGGTCATCACGAAGCTCTTGTAGCTTGGTGGAAGTGATTGAAGAATTCTGTCAATGACGCTATCATCCGGAAGATTAACTCCCAATTGAATCAAGTGATTATTATACCCAGACATTTTGAGTATATGCTCACTGACAGAACTATTCTCTTCCATCTTGCAGCCGTAGAACTTATTGGAGACTTCATATCTCTCAATCCGGGCATTTGCTTGAAATATTAACTTCAACTCCTGGAACATCTCATATGCTCCATGACGTTCAAAACGTCGTTGAAGACCCGGTTCTAAGCCGTAAAGCATGGCACACTGAACTATCGAGTAGTCATCAGCTTTGCTCTGCCAGACGTTCATAACTTCTGGTGTTGCTCTTGCAGGAGGCCTGGCACCCAGCGGTGCTTCTAGGACGTAATTCTTCTGTGCAGCAATGAGGATAATCCTCAAGTTACAGACCCAGTCCGTGTAATTGCTACCATCATATTTCAACTTTGCTTTCTCAAGGAACGCATTAAAATTCAACGAAACAACAGCACGGGCCATCTATCTACAATTAACATAGACAAGCAAGATACTATCAGGTACTAAGTTCATGATAAATTTAAGTTCAATTAATCATATTACTTAAGAACTCCCGCTTAGATAGACATCTCTCTAATCATCTAAGTGATTACGTGATCCAAATCAACTAAACCATGTCCGATCATCACGTGAGATGGAGTAGTTCAATGGTGAACATCACTATGTTGATCATATCTACTATATGATTCACGCTCGACCTTTCGGTCTCCGTGTTCCGAGGCCATATCTGCATATGCTAGGCTCGTCAAGTTTAACCTGAGTATTCCGCGTGTGCAACTGTTTTGCACCCGTTGTATTTGAACGTAGAGCCTATCACACCCGATCATCACGTGGTATCTCAGCACGAAGAACTTTCGCAACGGTGCATACTCAGGGAGAACACTTTTATCTTGAAATTTTAGTGAGAGATCATCTTATAATGCTACCGTCAATCAAAGCAAGATAAGATGTATAAAAGATAAACATCAAATGCATCAATATAAGTGATATGATATGGCCATCATCATCTTGTGCTTGTGATCTCCATCTCCGAAGCACCGTCATGATCACCATCGTCACCGGCGCGACACCTTGATCTCCATCGTAGCATCGTTGTCGTCTCGCCAACTATTGCTTTTACGACTATCGCTACCGCTTACTGATAAAGTAAAACAATTACATGGCGATTGCATTGCATACAATAAAGCGACAACCATATGGCTCCTGTCACTTGCCGATAACTCGGTTACAAAACATGATCATCTCATGCAATAAAATATAGCTTCATGTCTTGACCATATCACATCATAACATGCCCTGCAAAAACAAGTTAGACGTCCTCTACTTTGTTGTTGCAAGTTTTACGTGGCTGCTACGGGCTTAGCAAGAACCGTTCTTACCTACGCATCAAAACCACAACGATATTTTGTCAAGTTGGTGTTGTTTTAACCTTCGCAAGGACCGGGCGTAGCCACACTCGGTTCAACTAAAGTGAGAGAGACAGACACCCGCCAGTCACCTTTAAGCAACGGGTGCTCGCAACAGTGAAACCAGTCTCGCGTAAGCGTACGCGTAATGTCGGTCCGGGCCGCTTCATCTCACAATACCGCCGAACCAAAGTATGACATGCTGGTAAGCAGTATGACTTATATCGCCCACAACTCACTTGTGTTCTACTCGTGCATATAACATCAACGCATAAAACCAGGCTCGGATGCCACTGTTGGGGAACGTAGTAATTTCAAAAAAATTCCTACGCACACGCAAGATCATGGTGATGCATAGCAACGAGAGGGGAGAGCGTTGTCCACGTACCCTCGTAGACCGAAAGCGGAAGCGTTAACACAACGCGGTTGATGTAGTCGTACGTCTTCACGATCCGACCGATCAAGTACCGAACGCACGGCACCTCCGAGTTCAGCACACGTTCAGCTCGATGACGTCCCTCGAACTCCGATCCAGCCGAGTGTTGAGGGAGAGTTTCGTCAGCACGACGGCGTGGTGACGATGATGATGTTCTACCGACGCAGGGCTTCGCCTAAGCACCGCTACGATATTATCGAGGTGTCATATGGTGGAAGGGGGGCACCGCACACGGCTAAAAGATCGTTGATCAATTGTGTGTAGAGAGGTGACCCCTGCCCCCGTATATAAAGGAGCAAGGGGAGGCCGCCGGCCAAGGGAGGAGAGGCGCGCCAGGAGGAGTCCTACTCCTACCGGGAGTAGGACTCCCCCCCTTTCCATGTTGGACTAGGAGAGGAAGGGGGAAAAGGTGGAGGGGAGGAAGGAAGGGGGGGCGCCGCCCCCCTCTCCTTGTCCTATTCGGACTGGGGGGGAGGGGCGCGCGGCCCTGGCCTGGCCTCCTCTCCTCTCTTCCACCTAGGCCCAATAAGTCCCATTAAGTTACCGGGGGGTTCCGGTAACCTCCCGGTACTCCGAAAAAATCCCGATTTCACCCGGAACACTTCCGATGTCCAAACATAGGCTTCCAATATATCAATATTTATGTCTCCACCATTTCGACACTCCTCGTCATGTCCGTGATCACATCCGGGACTCTGAACAACCTTCGGTACATCAAAACACATAAACTCATAATATAACCGTCATCGTAATGTTAAGCGTGCGGACCCTACGGGTTTGAGAACTATGTAGACATGACCGAGACACCTCTCCGGTCAATAACCAATAGCGGAACCTGGATGCTCATATTGGCTCCCACATATTCTACGAAGATCTTTATCGGTCAGACCGCATAACAACATACGTTGTTCCCTTTGTCATCGGTATGTTACTTGCCCGAGATTCGATCGTCGGTATCTCGATACCTAGTTCAATCTCGTTACCGGCAAGTCTCTTTACTCGTTCCGTAATACATCATCCCACAACTAACTTATTAGTCACAATGCTTGCAAGGCTTATAGTGATGTGTATTACTGAGTGGGCCCAGAGATACCTCTCCGACAATCGGAGTGACAAATCCTAATCTCGAAATATGCCAACCCAACAAGTACCTTTGGAGACACCTGTAGAGCACCTTTATAATCACCCAGTTACGTTGTGACGTTTGGTAGCACACAGAGTGTTCCTCCGGTAAACGGGAGTTGCATAATCTCATACTCATAGGAACATGTATAAGTCATGAAGAAAGCAATAGCAACATACTAAACGATCGAGTGCTAGGCTAACGGAATGGGTCAAGTCAATCACATCATTCTCCTAATGATGTGATCCCGTTAATCAAATGACAACTCATGTCTATGGCTAGGAAACACAACCATCTTTGATTAACGAGCTAGTCAAGTAGAGGCATACTAGTGACACTCTGTTTGTCTATGTATTCACACATGTATTATGTTTCCGGTTAATACAATTCTAGCATGAATAATAAACATTTATCATGATATAAGGAAATAAATAATAACTTTATTATTGCCTCTAGGGCATATTTCCTTCAGATACGTGTTTTGCTTGGAGCGTCTTGTATGATTTGAGTCTTTGCTTTTTAGTTTACCACAATCATCCTTGCTGTACACACCTTTTGGGAGAGATACACATGAATCGGAATTTATTAGAATACTCTATGTGCTTCCCTTATATCTTTTGAGCTAGATAATTTTGCTCTGGTGCTTCACTTATATCTTTTTAGAGCACGGTGATGGTTTTATTTTACAGAAATTATTGATCTCTCATGATTCACTTATATTATTTTGAGAATCTTTTAGAACAGCATGGTAGTTTTCTTTGGCTATAAAATTAGTACTAATATGATAGGCATCCAAGATGGGTACAATAAAAACTTCCATATAGAATGCATTGAATACTATGAGAAGTTTGATACTTGATGATTGTTTTGAGATATGAAGATGGTGATATTGGAGTCGTGCTAGTTGAGTAATTGTGAATTTGAGAAATACTTGTGTTGAGGTTTGCAAGTCCCGTAGCATGCACGTATGGTAACCGTTGTGTAACAAATTTGAAGCATGAGGTGTTTCTTTGATTGTCCTCCTTATGAGAGGCGGTCAGGGACGAGCGATGGTCTTTTCCTACCAATCTATCCCCCTAGGAGCATGCGCGTAGTGCCTGGTTTTGATGACTTGTAGATTTTTGCAACAAGTATGTGAGTTCTTTATGACTAATGTTGAGTCCATGGATTATACGCACTGTCACCCTTCCATCATTGCTAGCCTCTTATACCGTGCATTGCCCTTTCTCACCTCGAGAGTTTGTCCAAACTTCGCCAGTGCATCCAAACCCTGTGATATGATACGCTCTATCACACATAAGCCTCCTTATATATTCCTCAAAATAGCCACCATACCTACCTATTATGGCATTTCCATAGCCATTCTGAGATATATTGCCATGTAACTTTCCACCATTCCATTTATTATGTCACGCTTCATCATTGTCATATTGCCTTGCATGGTCATGTAGTTGACATCGTATTTGTGGCAAGGCCACCATGCATAATTTTTCATACATGTCACTCTGGATTCATTGCCCATCCCGGTACACCGCCGGAGGCACTCATATAGAGTCATATTTTGTTCTAGTATCGAGTTGTAATCCTTGAGTTGTAAATAAATAGAAGTGTGATGATCATCATTATTAGAGCATTGTCCCGTGTGAGGAAAAAAAGAGAAAGGCACTGGTGCGCGTCGGTCCTAAACAAACGGTTTTTTACCCCTTTGCGCGACGACATTTGGAACCGTCGCCAAGTGAGTGTGGGCAATAGGGGGCCCTTCCCACACGACCCAAAAACCGTCGGGGATATGCCCTCCTGGCACACACGTTTGGCAAAATGAGGTCGTGTGCGACCGGCGAGCACTCAAATACGGAAATACGTACAGTAGAGCTAAAAATATAAATATGCGGCGAAGTTGTTTCCGCTCGCAAGTACATCCCACATAGTTAGTCCCTGCTAAACATTTACGTTCGTATGCACATCCCACACAGTCGCTCCAAGGAAAACGTTTCCGTTCATAGGTACATCACACACAATTTTTCCCGTTAAATCGTTTGCGTTATTGAATGTATCACACACGGTCCGTAGTAGAAACTGTGTGGCAAAGGCTGTCCATGACACACAGTTTTTATGTGGTAAACCTTTGCGCAAGGTGGCCTAACGCAAACAGTTTTCAAGAGAAAGTCGTATGTGATTGTTCATTGATCCAACACGGTTTATTCCTAGAAACTGTGTGCGTTGCCTGAGGTCATCGCCCACGGTATTATATCAACAACCGTTTGCAATATCAAAACCCAATTAGCAGGCTAATTCGCCATTAGTAGGCTAATTTCCCTACTATTAATAATCCATATATGAATCTAATTGACATTCATATTAAGCACACAATATATTTCATTTCCATCTTAAGGAAGCAGAATTTCATAATTGAAATACATCAGAGTACAACATGATATAGCTTCAGCGCTCAGCTACCCCATTACACAACTGCACCAGCAGCAAGTTCCACATGCAACATGTAGAACCTTTCGAAATTAGCATCATAGACGGTATACAGACATATGCATCTCATCTGGAAAACTGCTGAACCGGAAGGCAAATATTGAGCCTTCATTCATGTTGAAGGTCTTTGCAACTTTAGGCCAGTGCCTGTGGATGATTGACCATCCGTCCTTCGTCCTCTTAAGAAACACTTCAATATTGAACCGTGGGTGTTGTATGAAAACCTTCCTCGCCCCCTGACCATAGAGGTGGTTTGAGAGGTAATCATCAGTGAAATGCTTTGGAAATGCCTGAAAACAAGGATGTGCATAAATATCTTCTCTATATTGGAAATGGGGTAAAGGAATAAAAAAAGGCAAGGTATAATAGTTAGTACCATCTTGTAGTGAACTGATGTCTTCTTCATTGTGCAGACAAAGATCTTGTTGTTTTTTGTCGCTAATTTCTTTACCTAACAATCTTTCTGAGTTTCTTGATTTGATTGATATTCATGGGCAACTCATTTCCTCATATGTAAAAAGGGTCGAACAGTGGGTCAAAACCTCTCACAGCAGGACCTACATGTGCAAGACCAAATTGTTAAAAACTAAAATATTAGAATGGTTCCTGCAATTGCACAATAATGTGCTATTAGACAACGGACCATGCACGTGCTAACCTCGATTGTAAACCTCAGTGCTTCCCATTGTTTCCCTGCAACACATATAAGGTAGTTAGTCATCAGGTTAAGTAAGGGTTCGCATGCTATTAGTAAAATATGTTGATGAAAAATAAGCACATTGCAGATTCATCAGATTAATTGAAGCCACATAGAAAACCCATTTACCCAAACCAAGCATGATTAAGAACTAGGAAATATAGCACTTGTATATGTTTCTCATGTATTAACTGCAGCCAAATTCAGTTTATTCCTCACATGCACAACAATACAAAATTCTACCCACGACAATTGGACATCGCATTGCAGAATTGAACCAAGCAGTTAACTAAACACCACAACAAATGAACCACACATTAACTGAGCACCAGATTGCACAATATAACATTGAACCAAGCAGTTAACTAAACACCACAAGAAATGAACCAAACATTAACTAAGCACCACATTGCACAATATAACATACTCCTAATAGAAGATCAGAGAGTTAACCAAACAGTTAACTACAGCCAATTGTAGCAATTGTATTTGTTTCTCATGTATTTACTACAGCCAAATTCAATTTATTCCTCACATGGTATACAATAATAGAATGCACCCACAATTTTGTAAAGATAAATTTGATTTATTTCTCACATGGAAGACAACACAAAATTGCAGCCTGAAGAATTGAACATCACATTTGCAGAATTGAACCAAACAGTTAACTGAAGATGACAACTAATTAACAAAACAGTTAATAAGTGAGCACCACACTGCACGACATATAGAACATATACACTAGAGCAACAGATTGCATGGTGAAATTAGATAGCAGAATTCACTAGATTTTGTGAAGGAAAGGCAGGAGCAGCACACGCAACGGGTAAACCAAGCATGCTTAACCGGCGTAGCTAGCAATTGGCAAGGTGCTCCTCCAAGATGTGGGGGTCGAAACGAATGGCAGCCATCGTGACCTCATTCGCGCGTGCGGCCGCGATTTGCTTCTCCACTGCCAAATGCTCCTTGAGGTCCTGGCTATATTGCGTGCACCATGGCTTAGGTCGGCGCTTATTTGGTGGAGGGGTCGGTGATTTGGGTGGAAGGTGTCGCGCTCGCGCCGGCGGTCGGGGCATGTGGGATGTGGAAGGAGGAGGAGGATGGGGGTCGGGTGTGGATTACCTGCCTGGATAGAGGAGGCCGAGCAGCGTGAAGGAGGGTCGCCGGCGAGGAGGCGGCGGCGCTGCAAGCAAGGAGTGAAGGTTTCAACTCGGAAAGGAAGGCGGAAAGAGGGGAAATGTGGCTTCTGGTAAGGGGGAGGGGGCAGGGAGGTAGATATTTCCGCGAAAGCCGAAAATTTGGAATCGCTTCAGCCAAAAAACTGGCGCGCAAAGTGTCATCAGACACGGTCCCTTATTCAGAACTGTGTACGAAATGTGGACATCACAAACGATTCAGATAGCTTAACCCGTGTGTGATGAGTTTGAACGTCAAAAGTTTTCGTTCGAATTTCCATGGTACAGTGGTCATCCACGTCATTACATAATTTGGATACACAAAGGAGACTACAGCACACCCACACTTCTTAATCGAGCAAGTTCAGCAATTAAACAGAGCTAGCTGACCAAAACATTACTCTAACAAATTAAAGACCGGCGCTCTTAATTAAACAAAACAAAGAGTACTACTAAGGCTGGTGCTTGTCGATCTCCGCCGCCGCCTCCATGTCCAGCTCGTGCCCGACGGTCTCCTGGGGAAGGGGATCCATGGCATCCATCGCACCATACTCGGGCAAGCATCTCGCCATCCGTGTCCGCCATCTCTTTGGAAAAGGACGCCACGAGCTGGGCATGGGCGGACGTGATCTGGGCTTGGACGGGCTCCATCGTCGCAAGGTATGCGGCAGAGGAACGGATGGCTGCTCGAATGCTCTCGGCGATTGTCAGCTCTTCGGCCGTGGGTTGCCGGCCGTTGTCGGAGAAGCTTCGTTCAATTTGTGTGGTGACCGCCAGGAGCTGGGCGTGGGCGGCCTCGACATGGTCGTGGGCGGCCTCCATCACGGTTGATGTGTCGCTCTCGCCGGTTGCTATCCCCGAGGCAGATGTTGCTGCCGCCACCTGAGAAGCAACAGCAGCCGTTTGGGCTGCCTTTGCCACCCGGTCGCAAATTGCGGCCGCGCTCATGCACCTTGTTAGCACGCGCATGGCGGCTGCGGCCGCGCTCCCGCCGGAG
Organism: Triticum aestivum; assembly: GCF_018294505.1. Classification (NCBI taxonomy): domain Eukaryota; kingdom Viridiplantae; phylum Streptophyta; class Magnoliopsida; order Poales; family Poaceae; genus Triticum; species Triticum aestivum. Next base: position 453,750,027 of record NC_057805.1, on the reverse strand, counting down.
TGGGCGACCGAAGTTGCCCTCACGACACGGGTCCACGTGCCCATCTTTCACCGGCGACGATTGAACAGTGAAATGATATTTGGGGAGCGAGCTAGTGTGCTTGAGACGCCGGCTGTGGACTGTAGCCGACGCACCTTCTCGCGTAATCCATAGGCATACTATTCATGAAACTTGGCATGCTATTATGGAGTGGCATCAACATGCCGTGGTACAAATTTTGTCCCATTTGGGGCAGGTTTGGGTATACGCTTCTCACAAACCGGAGCTTCTCACAACAAGAATGATGGTTTTCGATAGGGAACGTCCCACCTTTGTGGACGAAATGATATCCAATGCCTCTTATTGCTTTCAAATTTTTTTCTCGTGTCAACATAGAACAACAGGAGTGTTGTGATTTTTTGGGGTTCGTTTGGACATTTTTATGCATTAACTGAGTTTTCAATGCATTTTATGTGCATAATTCAAATTTGAACTACATGCACATACTCCAGTGCATATAAATTGGTTGAAAAATCAAATCTGCGTCCTTGGGTGCATACTTAGGTCCCATGCAAGAAATGGGAATGAATTTCAAACACCGGGGCACCGTTGATTGCCGGCAAAACATTGAGATACCTAGTTTTTAAATTCTAGTAAATCCAAAATTCTGTTAACCATTCACGTGACGCCACGTGTCTTGGTTTTAATGGCCGTCGGAGGTGTCGTGCGGACAGCTGCTTGACCATGACTGAATGGGAGGCGTGCGAGTGTCGTCCGGTGTGTAGGCTGATCCAGAGGCGTGCAAGCCGTCCTTGAGTGCGCAGGCTCACCGGGAAGCGTGCGAGTTGTACGCTGCGCAGGCTCACTGGGAAGCGAGCCCTTTGACTTCCATGGCCGCCCACCTTGCTCACATCCTCTCCATTAATGGCGCCCAAGCCGCAGTTAATTCGCTTTTTAAATATAAAACACTCATCGCAAATGTTTTAGTTAGAACACCTGTATGCAAACCGACAGCTTCCCCAGGAAGCCAAGAGAAAATGTGCCGAGCAGGATTTCTGCAGCTCTTGATCGCAAACGTTTTAGATAGAACACCCATATGCAAAGTGAGAGCAGCGCAGGATTTGTGCATCCCTTCAACGCAAACGGTTGTTTTGGATGACCCGTGTGGAACCACGTACAAACAATTTGGTAAGATTTGTCAATCCTTGTAACACTGCGATTTGTCAAAAATATGAAGCTAAAAATCACTAGCAGTATCTAATTTTTGCAACTAAAATTCAGTAATTAAGCATAGATTTCATTCATAGATTAAGCAGTCATTCTTAATTTATACAAACAGTTCAACTCAACAGCTGAACCGACCAAACTTTTCCCGAATTGTTGCCAACCACGTACTGAAATAGCTAGTTCAACTATATATACTAGCTAATTTTATGTACGTTGTACAGTTCCACCACATCTATCACTACTAGGGAAAACCTTATACACAGAATCTTAGCAGCAGCGTGGTTTAAAAACAAACGCTACTGCTAATTAGCAGTAGCGAGCTTCAGGAAACCGCGCTACTAATAGCCAAATAGCAGTAGCGCTCTAGGTGAAACAAGCGCTACTACTATAATTACCACGGCGTTGCCTCCAGGCTAGATATAGTAGTAGCACCCTTCTCCTGGACGCGCTACTGCTAAAGTACTTAGTAGCAGCGTTTTTCTTCAAAACTCGCTGCTGCTAAGTATCACCCCCCTTGCAACTAATTAAGTTTAGTCCCATACTGCTAAGCGGACAAGGTGTTTACCACCTTAAATATGTTACTTCTCAAACTATCTCGAGCACTTGGTCTTCATTGAACTATATGTGTAGGATTTGTGGCTGCAATATGAATCTTCACCTGTGCCTATACAGGTACGGTGAGGATTCATGTTGACTATTTAGATTCTACGCAAAAAGATCACTGATGACCAATGTATATTTTTTATGTTTTTACATGCTTAGACTTAGTAGTAGCGATTTTTTAGGACAAAGCGCTACTGATATTGGGCTTAGTAGTAGCGCGCTCCCTGTACCCACGCTACTTCTAAAGCAAAACAAAACACGCGTCCCGGCCCACCGCACGCTCATCTCTCAATCGTCCCCCTCCGCCCGACGCCGGCAGCTGCGGTTAGGGTTTCTCCTCCGCCACCGGCGCCGCAGGTAATGCTCCTCCCCCCGCTCGCCGCCCCTCCGCTGCTCCTCCACCCTCTCGCCGCCCACTCTGTCGCTGCCCGCGAGCTCTTGCCGGGCACCTTTGGCCAACCGCCCTCGATCCCCTCGCCGGCCGCTGTCGTCGCCCCCTCTCGTAGGAAAGTCACCGGCCTTCCCCTCGTCAGCACCCCCGACCGAGGTCACCATCCCATCCCCCCTCCTCGACAGCACCCCCCAAGAGCTGCCCTACCTAGATGCAGCGAGGGCTTACGAATTTCATATGGATAACTAGATGCTTTTGTTTTTCTGTAAGAAGTTATTTTTTGCAAAATGTAGGTGCCAATTTAGTTGAAATGCTTTGGTAGGTGGTACCGTGATCTGCTAGATATTGGTTTTGATACAAGTATTTAGTTTGCAAGTGCTAAGTTAATCCCAATTAAATTTGCCACTTGTTTTTTTAATCAGTTATCTTAGGCAATAGGGGTCAAATTAGATGAAATGTGTCTTGGTAGGCGGTACCTTGATTTGGTAGATAGCTTATTACAGATCTTAGGATTATACCTTTGGTAGGGGCCAAATAGTTTTTTCGGCAATAGGTGCCACTGAAATGTTTTCGTAGGTGATACCTTGTCATCTTGTATGTTACTAGATCTTAGGATTATAATTGTCCATCAAATTGCTTCTCGCGGAAGAATCTCTTCATCTAGAGATATTCTAGAAGGTGTTAGTAAGCTAATTGAGAACTTGTTGGCTGTGAGTCTTGTTGGCTGATTTGGCATTTGCCTGCTAGCTGTTGGTTCTATTATAGAAGGTGTTAGTAAGTTAATTGAGAGCTTGTTGTTTACTTTTTGGGATCGGGTTCCACTATGAAAATATAACTGAAGAAGAACCAAAAATATCACATGCTACTGTTTTTATTTCCTGTGAAGTGGATCGTTAATCCTTTGCTCATATTGCTTTAGGGAAATGGCGCCACCACCACCACCACCACCATGTCGACTGTGCAAGTCAAGGTGCGCCAGTAGCCTTGCAACTGGCAAGCTGTTCGGCATCTACTTCCAGCCGACTTTTCGTCATGCGGTGGTAAGAAATTAGATGAAATGTAACAACTATTTTATTTTTAGTGTTGGCATTACTGCATTGTGTCATTTTTCTTTTTTTACACAGATCGTCCCATGCAATGTGAGGTCAAAATCCAACAAGCTGACAGGAGACTCTATGACGTTTGAGGCTCCTGGGGGGCTATACACTATGGAGGTCGAGAAAGGACGCAATATATCGCAGATTGGAGGAGATGGATGGGCCCGTTTCCTCGCCCGCATGCGTCTTACTGGTGGTGAGTTGATCGGCTTCTCCTTCAGAGCAGAAAGACCCAAACTGGCTGTCATTTATATCAACCTGGTGGAAGATGATGAAGATGATGAAGATGATGAAGATAATGAGGACCCACTCGATGAAGATGATGAGAACCCACTTCATGAAGCCATCGTAGCTCAAAGAATGAGGCTGAGCGAGGAGGAGGTGTGCAACCTATGGGACATAATTCCGCCACGTGATGACTTTGTCGGGGTGCCATTCATGACCCGCCTGACAAGTACCATGGTCGATCGGCATGAAATGGTATGTTATACTGATTGTAGTAATTTGATGATATATATATGCTTTATTGTTATACTTACAAATGCAAATTATCTGATGATATGCTTAGTGAATCCGATGATATGCTTAGCGTAGAGTCCAATGATATGTTGTGTGGAATCTAGTCGATGATATGCTTTAGTGTAGAGTCTGATCACATACTTATTAGTGTAGAATCCAAGGAACTATTAATAGTGTAGTTAATCCATATATACTTATTAGTAGATATCATGCTTAATTAGTACAAATGCGTAGTACTATGTCTTTTGATAGTGTAGAAATCTATACTTAATAGAAATATATTTGCAAGATTATGTGCGAGGCTATTTATTAATTGATATGTTTTTCTTATTCAGAAATTGGCAAAGAACCTATCTGTGAGTTGTGGTATTGAGCCTGATGAAGAAGGCTCAGCTGGACTACGCCTTACCGCAAGGGGCTCCGTCACCACCTGTACTTACCGCATGGACATAGACGGTCGCACACACTTAAAATCGGTTGGGTGGAAGAGATTCCTCGTTGGCAAGAATCTTCGTGTTGGACGGGCCATCCTAATTACTATCAGGAACACCCACCGCCCAGGCTTCAGGATGATGATCGTCGTCGATATCATCTAGAACTACATATGTGTGCGTGGCTATATCATCTAGAACTACATATGATGATCGTCATCCATATCATCTAGAACTACATACGATGATCATCGTCAATATCATCTAGAACTACATATGATGATCGTCGTCGATATCACCTAGTACTGTTTGAGGATGCATGTTGACTATATATGAAATTATTATCTAGTACTACCCAATACCTATAGTGCTTTATGAAATTGATATCTGGAAATTGCAAATATCTAGTAGTACCTAGTATCTGGAAATTGCAGTTTATTAAAACTGAAATGGGGTAGGAAGTGGGGGGAAATGATGAAAGATATAGCAGTGGCGCGGGGCTAGGAAAGCGCTACAGCTAAGTAAGAGTAGCGCGTTCTGGAAAAAGCGTTGCTGTTATAGTCAATATTAGTAGCGCGGGTACATACCGCGCTACTACTAACAGTTAGCTGTAGCGCCATAGTAGTAGCGCGACTTCCCGCGCTGCTGATAGACTCAAAACCCCCGCTACTACTAGGGTTTGCCCTAGTAGTGTATAGTCAGATGAACTGAACAAAATAGCCCCTAAATACTACTACTACTGTGGAGGGGCTTTGTACTACTTCCGGCTGCCTCTCCTCTGCCAAGCGCGCTCAGTAAGAGGTGGAGAAGGAGGAGCCTACCGACGAGCTGGGCAACGGTAATGCGGTGCCTGCCGCTAATGCAGCTTCAGCGACGCTCGCCTCGAACGCCCTCTGCCGCTCCAGACGACCCCTCTCGAAGCGGTGGTTCTCCTTGTAGATCTCCTAATTCCTCGCCTCTAAGGCGGCGTGTGCCGCTACAAATGCGGCGGTAAGGCTCTTTTTGTGCTCGACGAGGCGCTCCTCCTTGTCCCGCGGGAACTCGGTGTAGCGCGCAAGGTCGCTGTCGCACGTGCGGGCATCCACCTCCGCCTCCCGCCTTCGGGCGGCGGTGGCGGAGCGGGTGATGACCCCGGTGGTCGACGATGGGCTGGCGGCCACGGCGGCCGAGGACGGGGTGGCGGCCACGACCACCACCTCCCGCCTTCGGGCCGCGGTGGCAGAGCGGTTGATGGCCATAGTGGCCGGCAGTGGGGTGGCGGCCACGACGGCCATCTCCTGTCTTTGGGCTGCGGTGGCGGAGCAGGCAATGGCCCTAGCTTTCGACGGTGGTGTGGCGGCAACGGTGGCCGGCAACAGCTGCCGACGGGCACCAGCGGCGGAGCGTGTGGTGGGTGTTCCGCACACACCCAACAGGGACGCCACGCGCACTACACTACACCGGGGACTATGCCGCCGCCGCGGTGTAGCCTCCCAGCTGGAGCTATCCTCTGATGACGGCGGAGTGGCTGAGCGACGACAACGGACTGGTGCCATTGGTGAATGTGGGAGAAGCAGACGAGATGAGCTACAGGGATGGAGGGGAAAATGCGATGCAGGACTCACCGGCCGTGAGGGTTTTTATAGCAGGCAAGTAAGCATTGGGATTTTGGGGGATTTCACCGAGTCGGGCGGGAAGCTTGCGCGGGAACCTGCGAGGTTGCACGGGAACGGGCTCACCGACGATTCATTAACGCCACCGTTTGGCAAAAAGAACGCCCCCGCACGCTGCGCAAGCTTGTGTTGTAAGCCGTCTGCGGCAGCGGGGTGACAAGACATGCGAGAGGAGGACGAAAGGCCGCGTACACATACGGTTAATAAAAAATGTTTGCGATTTAATTACCTACTATACCACTGTCCTGGTTTATAAGTATGATTTAACTAATAAAATATGAATGCATGTCGCCAAAGATTATGTAGTTGGATTTGTATTTGAACATAGTTTCCAATTATATAATTTTTAAAACATGCATTAACATTTTGTTGGTTAAATTTGAGGGCAAAGTATGGCATGGAATATAAAGGAGACTATAGACTAGACGGAGGTGGTACCACACGGCCGCTCTCTATGCAGCGATGCAATTGTTGGCCGGCTTGTAGGCGACCATTTCCTGCGTGTTCAACTGCTCCATGTGTGTGCTTGCTTGCGGTTCAGGCGGCCGCGGCGCGCTCTGCTCGCGTCCCGCCACGCGCGATCTGCTCTCGCGTCCCTCCGGGTGCTCTGCCCTCGTCCCTCCACGCGCGCTGCCAGTGTTTTGATGCTGGGGCATGATCACGCACGTTTGTGTGCAAGCAATTGCGCCGGGCGCGGCGCGACGATGCAGTTACCCACTGCAAAAACTGCCATGCGGACGCGCCGGGAATCCACGCCGCCTGGCCCCCTTTTATTCCTGTGGCCATTTACCTTCATCTCTCGTCTCACAGGACATAATAAGAACACCCACGAGGACACATACAGAGAGGACATCCAGCAGTTCCAATGGCGCTCCCCGTGGCTCCAATGGCGCTCCGAGCGGCCGACGGCGACAACGGCGGGCAGTTCACCACGCATCACGTAGTGGACACCCATGTGAGGGGGAAGGCCCTCTCGGTGGTGTACACGAACGATCCGGTCTCGGTGGAGAGCTCCATCCAAACTATGGAGCAGTTCCTTGCCGAGGACAAGTACCGAGTGGTCGGCTTCGACCTCGAGCACACCATCGGTCGTGTCGGGCACGATCAGAAGGTTGCCATCACACAGTTGTGCGTGCGACATGACGTCCTCGTCTACCACTTCCACCTTGCCATAATGCCTTGCGAGCGTTTCTCCAGGTTTATCAAGAGCTCCAACTACAGTTTCGCTACGGTGGACACCACCAACAATCTAAAAGCACTCAAGGTTTCGAGCTTGAAATGCCCGAATCTTGTCAACATCCAGCACCGCTACAAGGTCTGGGGCACCGACAAAAGCAAACTAATCTCCCTGGTTGACCTCGCCTCGGCCATCATCGACCCCTACTACGCGAAGATGAAGCAAGAGAGCAATAAGGACAAGAACACCAGGCACAGTGTGTGGCATAAGAGACTGGATGAACAACATGTCAAGTACGCGGCCATGGACGCGTACACAAGCTACGAGATGTACAAGAGGATCGTTGACATGAGGAACTGTCTTCTTCCTGACCCAAACGAGGGATCGAGCCACATAGCAGTGGCGGGAGTGTCACAAGAAGTAGATGACTAGACGATTGTTTCTCCTACTTTTTAATGCATGCAATTGTTTATTGAGGCGTGTGCGAATGATCTGTATAGTCACTTATGTAATTGGAGAGTTCTTTCAGTTATATATATATACATGTTATTATACTATAGGCAGAGCAATTCACACGGCTTATTAGCAGCAATTGTCTGTGTTATTATTGGTCTTCGCACACATTTCAGATTACACACCTGTTTGCCGCGTATCACACACATCTTGTTCAATTGAACCGTTTCCATTGTGTTGCCTAATCACACACAGTTCATCCCAGTGAACCGTATGCTATATATCGCACACGCCTTCATCTGGCTGCCCGTTTCTTTTGTGCCTCCTCATCCCATACAGTTAATTGAGCTGAACCGTATGCCCTACATCGCACACGCAACTAAATTTTGAACCGTGTTTGATGCATCTGTCATCGCAAACGTTTTGCACCTTTTTTGACGGGTTTTTTACACCACCGTTTGCGATTATGGCATCGCACACAGTTTCGTCGAAGGGTCTCTGATCATAGTGTCGCATTTGGACCATCGTGCAGTAGTGAGGCCAAATAAAAAAAGAAGGCCCAAAAAAGAGAAAGGCCAAATAAAAAAAAGAAGGCCCAAAAAAATGAGAGAAAAAGAGAGAAGGGGCAATGTTACTATCCTTTTTTCCACACTTGTGCTTCAAAGTAGCACCATGATCTTCATGATAGAGAGTCTCTTATTTTGTCACTTTCATATACTAGTGGGAATTTTCATTATAGAACTTGGCTTGTATATTCCAACAATGGGCTTCCTCAAATGCCCTAGGTCTTCGTGAGCAAGCAAGTTGGATGCACACCCACTTAGTTTCTTTTGTTGAGCTTTCATACATTTATAGCTCTAGTGCACCCGTTGCATGGCAATCCCTACTCACTCGCATTGGTATCTATTGATGGGCATCTCCATAGCCCATTAATATGCCTAGTTGATGTGAGACCATCTTCCTCTTCTTTTGTCTTCTCCACAACCACCATTCTATTCCACCTATAGTGCTATGTCCATGGCTCGCGCTCATGTATTACGTGGACGTTGGAAAAGTTTGAGAATACTAAAGTATGAAACAATTGCTTGGCTGGTCATCGGGGTTGTGCATGATTAGAGCATTTTTTGTGACGAAGATGGAGCATGGCCAAACTATATGATTTTGTAGGGATGAGCTTTCTTTGGCTATGTTATTTTGATAGGACATAATTGCTTGGTTAGTATGCTTGAAGTATTATTATTTTTATGTCAATATTAAACTTTTGTCTTGAATCTTTCAGATCTGAACATTCATGCCACAATAAAGAAAATTACATTGAAAATTATGTTAGGTAGCATTCCACATCAAAAAATCTGTTTTTATCATTTACCTACTCGAGGACGAGCAGGAATTAAGCTTGGGGATGCTGATACGTCTCCAACGTATCTATAATTTTTTTATTGTTCCATGCTATTATATTATCTGTTTTGGATGTTTAATGGGCTTTAATATGATCTTTTATATTACTTTTGGGACTAACCTATTAACCGGAGGCCCAGTGCCAGTTGCTGTTTTTTTGCCAATTTCAGTGTTTCGTAGAAAAAGAATATCAAACGGAATCCAAATGGAACGAAACCTTCGCGAGGATCTTTCTTGGAACAAACACAGTCCAGGAGACTTGGAGTGGAAGTCAGAGACGCAACGAGGCGGCTACGAGGTAGGAGGGCGCGCCCAGGGGGTAGGCGCACCCCCCACCCTCGTGGGCCCCTCGTAGCTCCACCGACGTACTTCTTTCGCCTATATATACCCTTGAGGAGCGGAAAGACAAAACATCTACGTCAGGAGGCCTCACCAGAGCGACGAAGGGACTGGGGAGTAAAAACAATCCTACTCTCCGATATATATAATCCTAAGACTCGAAACATTTTTGTTCTAGACTCAACAACGCCAGCGATTCGATCAAGCAGGGGGATCCTAAGTCGGGGATGCCTCTGATTACCAACTTGTAACACCCACGATGCGGCTATATCTCCCACGTGTCGAGGCACGACTTGGAGGCATAACCGCATGGTGGTTTTGTCGCAAGAAGGGTCATCTTCACACAATCCCATGTAATGAACAAGAATGGGATAAAGAGTTGGCTTACAATCGCCACTTCACACAATGCATAAATAAATCATATATCATCCAAGTACACACATAGACCGACTACGGTCAAAACCAAATGAAAAGAAGATAAACCCAACTGCTAGATCCCCGATCGTCCCAACTGGGCTCCACTACTGATCATCAGGAAACGAAACATAAAACCGACCAAGGTCCTTGTCGAACTCCCACTTGAGCTCGGTGGCGTCACCTGCACTGGTATCATCGGCACCTGCAACTGTTTTGGTAGAATCTGTGAGTCACGAGGACTCAGCAATCTCACACCCGCGAGATCAAGACTATTTAAGCTGATGGGTAGGAAAGGGGTAATGTGGTGGAGCTGCAGCAAGCACTAAGCATATATGGTGGCTAACATACGCAAATGAGAGCGAGAAGAGAAGCAACGCAACGGTCGAGAAGCTATAAGTGATCAAGTAGTGATCCTGAAGCTACTTAAGTTCAAGCATAACACAAGACCGTGTTCTCTTCCCGGACTCCGCCGAAAAGAGACCATCACGGCTACACACGCGGTTGATGCATTTTAATTAAGTCAAGTGTCAAGTTCTCTACAACCGGACATTAACAAATTCCCGTCTGCCACATAACCGCGGGCACGGCTCTCAAAAGTTTATACCCTGCAGGGGTGTCCCAACTTAGCCCATCACAAGCTCTCATGGTCAATGAAGGATACTCCTTCTCCCAGGAGGACCCGATCAGACTCGGAATCCCGGATACAAGACATTTCGACAATGGTAAAACAAGACCAGCAAAGCCACCCGAATGTGCCGACAAATCCCGATAGGAGATGCACATATCTCGTTCTCAGGGAACACTGGATGAGTAGTCCGTACAACTAAAACCAACCCTCAAGTTTCCCCGAGGCGGCGCTGCAAGGGGCTCTAGTTTGGACCAACACTCAGAGGAGCACTGGCCCGGGGGTTTAAAATAAAGATGACCCTTGAGTCCGCGGAACCCAGGGGAAAAAGGCTTAGGTAGGCAAATGGTAAAACCAAGGTTGGGCCTTGCTGGAGGAGTTTTATTCAAGGGGAACTGTCAAGGGGTTCCCATAACACCCAACCGCGTAAGGAACGCAAAATCAAGGAACATAACACCGGTATGACAAAAACTAAGGCCGCAAGAGTGGAACAAAACACCAGGCATAAGGCCGAGTCTTCCACCCTTTACCAAGTATATAGATGCATTAATTAAATAAGAGATATTGTGATATCCCAAAATATCCATGTTCCAACATGGAACCAACTTCATCTTCACCTGCAACTAACAACGCTATAAGAAGGGCTGAGCAAAAGCGGTAACTTAGCCAAACAACGGTTTGCTAGGAAAGGAGGGTTAGAGGCTTGACATGGCAATATGGGAGGCATGATAAACAAGTGCTAGGTAGCGCAAGCATAGCGATAGAGCGAACAACTAGCAAGCAAAGATAGAAGTGATTTCGAGGGTATGGTCATCTTGCCTGAGATCCCGCAAGGAAGAAGAACGAGTCCATGAGGAAGACAAACGGACGAAGTCGAACGAATCCTCACAAACGCGACGTTATCGGAACTAACCCGAAGAAGCAACACCGGAAAGAAGCAAACAACATGGTAAACAACCATCACATAAACATGGCATGATGCACAATCAAGTACGATGCATGTCCAATTTAATGAGCATGGCATGGCAAAGTGCAACAAACAACACTACAAATTAAGTGGAGCTCAATATGCAACGAGTTGCATATTGACGAAACACCACATCAATTATTTAGTTCCCTCTCATTTATGTACCCAACAATATTAAATGTTCTTAAACATGGCAAGATGTGAAGCATAAGTAAACTAACTATTTAGGCAAGTTTAAATGAGGCCGGAATGACAAACAACAATTCCGGAAAATCCCCAGATGCATATTTTGAATTTGCTACTGTTCTGCCCTATACACAATTTTAGAGTTGTTAAACATGCAAAGTAGTGTCACCATGTTATTCTATGCATTTTTCTACCCCATTTACATATAAAGAACATTTAATTTGGAGCTACGGTTAATTAGTTATGAAATAGTTCATTTTAACGCGCTATTTATGCAAATTTAATCAAACAACATTTTAAAAATTTTAAACATGGATGAAAGTTGGATATTATTAAACTAGATGAAATTTTAAGCATTTTACATGTTTAAAACATTTTAATCCGATGCACAGTTGTTGAGTTATAATATGCATGAACATGAGGGTGCAAACTATAAACATGCAATTTTCTGGAAATTAGCTAAATTCGCAGCAACAGGGAAAAAACATGAACGGGCCGAATCTGCACTTGGGCCAATAGTGGAAGGGGGCGCAGCGGTGGCTCACCATGGGCTGAGGCCCAGTCGGTGGAGAGGGAGGCTGGACGGGGCGCTGGGCCTTGGCGCTTGTCCACGCTGGCACTGGAACGGGTCAATGCAGGGGGGCGGTGTTCTGTCGCTCGAAGCAGAGGCGAGGCAAAAGGCAGGGGTGAGGTCGACACGGCGACGCTGGGGCTTCGGCAAGCGACGGGGACGCCTGCGGGAGGTGGGACGAGCCGGACGACGTGGACTCCGTCGAAGGGCGTGGTCGGTGGAGCCCTTGGGAAACGGACGAGCTCATGGGGGGGAAAAACATGGCCGGCGGTTAGGACATGGAGAGGAGGAGGCAGAAGCAAGGTCGTGGTGGAACGGCTGCTCACCTAGGCGTCGACGACGGCAAGGCCGCCGAAGGCCTGGGTCGGAGCGGAGGAGAGGTCGGGGAAGCTCCGTGGCGACGGCGGTGAGCTTCCGAGGGACGCCTCCTCGCGCAGCAGAAGAAGGGGAGGCCAGCGAGGTCCTGGACGGCGACGCGGTGACTGGACGGCGAGGTAGGAGACGACAGCTTGGCGCGGGACTTGGCTGGGGCGGCGAAGACGCAGGGAGGGAAGTGAGACTTGGCGCGGCAAGGCTTGAAGAAGGCCTCGCGGAGACAAACTCCGGGAAGCTGGGAACGGGGCGACCATGAGCTCCTCGGGAGGCATGGGCATGGCGCCGGTTGAGGAGGCCGGTTCCCGTCCAGATAGACCGACGGCAGGATCCTTGGGGTCGTCCATGGCCGACTTTGCTGCGAGGGAAAAAGAGAGGCCTGCGTGAGAGAGAGACCAGAGAAGAAAGGGAGACGGGAAGAAAAACAGGAAGGGTAGGGGACGTCCTGGTCGGTGACTTCGGTCGCCGGCGGGACAAGTGGCTCGGGGTCGAGGACGAGCTTCTGGCTCGAGGCAGGGAAGGATGGGTTGTAGGTGGAGCTCGAGGGGAGCTGCTGGTTGGATCGATGGAGGGATTGGGTGGATCTGAAAACGAGGAAGGGAGGTGGCTGCGCATGGTTGGCTGGATCGGATCTGGGAGGATCCCGAGAGCGAAGGGAGTTGGTCTGGTGGCGGCGGAGGGAATGGAAGGATGGGACAAGGCGCCTAGGATCTAGGGTTTGATGATATATATATATATATATATATATATATATATATATACATCACGTGGATTAGGTTAAGGGCTATCTAGCCCCTCCGATCATAATCGGACGGCCGAAAAATAAATAGGTAGGGAGTCCAAATAAGAAAACGGAGATGTTTTATAGATGTTTGGGGATGATCCGAATCCATTGGTAACGACAGAGCGGGTCGGGTTCAGGACAACTTTCGGACGCGCGCGAGGGGTCTGAGTAAAGTGTACAGAGGGTCAAACGGTCAGGCAAGAGGGAAACAAAATCTGGTTGGTCTCGGAATGGTCAACGAAGGCAAGGGGAACGCGGCAACTACGAGCAACTACAAGTTTTATGAAAACATGCGGATGCAATGCGATGATGAATACAACACAAAAATAAATACACATAACGATAACGAAAATATGGAAGCCGTCTGGAGCGTCGGTCTCGGGGCGTCACACCCGCTCTTGGTTGGGGCAAGTGTTGCTAAATGCTGGGTCGTGGTGGAGTGGTTGGTGAGGTGGTTTTTGCCTCCGTGAGCCCCGGCAGGCCCTGCCGGGACGCCCTGGCCGTCCTCTTCTAAGTGTGGCCTCGCCCCTTGCCGTGCCCGGCAAGGGAGGCCTTTCTCTTCATAATATCCTGCTTCTCTAGCTTGGTCTTGGTCCCTCTGATCTGCACGTTGGTCCTTCAAATCTCTTGGCCTATTGTACTTTGACTTGGGCTGGTGCTTCGATCTTGTTCCCATGTCTGTGCACAGTCTGGGCAACAGACCCACGGTTTGTTGCACCGACATGGTGGTGTTGCAAGTCTACTTATAACAGAAGGTGAATCAAGTGCAGAGCTAGATGACAGTTCCTTACCTCCCCTTGTCTTGGAGGGAAAATCTTAGTCTTAGTATCCTTCAGATTCTTCATAGTGATAATTTGATAATAATCCCAAGTGACTCAACAAATATAGCTATGCTCCCTGGCAACGGCGCCAGAAAAAGGTCTTCATAACCCACAAGTATAGGGATCGCAACAGTTTTCGAGGGTAGAGTATTCAACCCAAATTTATTGATTCGACACAAGGGGAGCCAAAGAATATTTGCAAGTATTAGCAGCTGAGTTGTCAATTCAACCACACCTGGAGATTAATTATCTGCAGCAAAGTGATCAGTAGCAAAGTAGTGTGATAGTTTTGATAGTAGTAGCAACAGCAATAGTAACAGTAACAGTGATAGCAATGATTTTGTAGCAAGTGTAACAGTAGTGATAGTAGTAGTAACTTAGCAAAAACAATACAAGAGAAATTCGTAGGCATTGGATCAGTGAATTCGTTGGATGATATTCATCATATAACAGTTATAACCTAGGGCTATACGGCACTAGCTCCAGTTCATAAATATAATGTAGGCATGTATTCCGTAAATTGTCATACGTGCTTATGGAAAGAACTTTCGCATGACATCTTTTGCCCTACCCTCCCATGGCAGTGGGGTGCAACTGGAAACTATGGGATATTAAGGCCTCCTTTTAATAGAGAACCAGAACAAAGCATTAACCCATAGTGAATTCATGAACTCCTCAAATTACGGTCATCACCGGAAAGTATCCCGACTTCTGTCACTCCGGGGTTTGCGGATCATAACACGTAATAGGTAACTATAACTTGCAAGATCGGATCTAGAACATAGATATAATGGTGATAACATAAACGGTTCAGATCTGAAATCATGGCAGTCGGGCCCAAATTGACAAGCATTAAGCATGGCAAAGTCATAGCAACATCAATCTCAGAACATAATGGATACTAGGGATCAAGCCCTAACAAAACTAACTCGATTACATGATGAATCTCATCCAACTCCTCACCGATCAGCGAGCCTACGAAGGAATTACTCACTCCCGGTGGGGAGCATCATGGAATTGGCGAAGGAGAAGGGTTGGTGATGACGAAGATCGAAGAACCCCCTCTCCGAAGCCCCAAACGGACTTCCGATCTGGCCTCCCGATGAAGAACAGGAGGTGGCGGCGGCTCCGTCTCGTGAGACGCGATAATTCTTTCTCCCTGATTTTTTTCTCTGAAAATGTGATTTTATAGTATCAGGGTTGAGGTCTGAGGGGCCACCAGGTGGGGACAACCCACCTGGGCGCGCCAGGAGGGGGCGCCCTGGTGGGTTGTGCCCACCTAGGTGCCCCCTTCGGTGGTTCTTGGCTCCAGTAATTCTCTTTTATTGTATAAAAAATCCTCGCAAAGCTTCGTTCTAATCCGAGAACTTTTATTTCTGCACAAAAACAACACCATGGTAGTTCTGCTGAAAACAGCGTCAGTTCGGGTTAGTTTCATTCAAATCATGCAAATTAGAGTCAAAAACAAGAGGAAAAGCATTAGGAAAAGTAGATACGACGGAGACGTATTAGGTACCCCCGAGCTCCACGCCACTTCTCCTCCTCCGTCGTTCCACACCTCTCGCCTGACCGTCGCGCAGGTACCATCAGCTCCTACGATACTCACCACGACTAGCAACTGTTCACTGAATTGCTCGTGCTAAAAAAATTTGTCCATTTTTCTTTGAAGCAATGGATTCAGATATGGGGTACATATACAAGCAGTATTTGAGTCGTCCGACTCGTCCACCGAGGAGGACTACACGGATGAGACGGCGATGATGCAGGTGGTGCTTGCAGACACGGAGAGTGCGGACAGGCATGTTCTCAATTTCTAGGGATTGATCAAGGGCCATTGAGTGATAACACAACAGGGCATGCGGCCCTTTGACGCCGATGACGACTACTTTTCCCCTGATGCCTTCTTCGCTGACAATTTTCGCCAGCGCTTTCGGATGCGCAAAAATGTCTTCGATCGTATCTACCATGGTGTTCGGTCGTTTGATGACTACTTCATCTTGAAGAAGGACACCGTGGGGAGGATTGGGTTCTCTGGTTACCAGAAGTGCACGGCCGCACTGCAGATGCTTGTATATGGCACGGCCGCTGATTCGTGGGACGAGTACCTACGGATGTTTGAGAGCATGGTCGTGGTGTTTGGACATCAGTACCTGAGAGAACCGTGATAGACACCAAGAGACTCTTGGCAATCTCGAAAGCAAGAAGGTGGCCAGGTTTGCTCAGATCTCTTGACTGCACGCATTAAAAATGGAAGAACTGCCTGAAAGCTTTACAAGGGCAATATCGGGGCCATATTAAGAAGCCCACCATCATTTTTTCAAGCAGTTGCATCACATGATCTTTGAATTTGGCACACTTTCTTTGGCATGCACGGGTCTCACAATGACATCAATGTGCTGCAGCGATCATCATTGTTTGCTAGGTTGACCGAAGGAAAAGCTCCTCCTTGTGACTATACTATCAAGGGGCATGAGTACAACATGGGCTGCTATCTGGTTGACCGTATCTATCTTCCGTAGGCTACCTTTGTCAACACCATCTCTAACCCAGTTGGCCAGAAAAATTCTCACTTTGCTCAAAGATAAGAAATAGCTAGAAAGGATGTTGAGAGGGCATTTGAAGTTTTGCAGACACATTTTGCGGTTATTCGTGGACTTGCTAAACAATGAGATCCGGAGACCTTGTGGGAGGTGATGACCTGTTATGTGATCATGCACAAAATGATCATGGAGGATGAGGATGAGGATGTTGCCGCAACTCTTGAATTTGAGAATATGGGTGATCCTATCGAACTTCCCGACTAGAATCCGGCCACATTTAAATAGTTTGTTCAAATGCATCAACAAATTCGACATCAAGCAACTGAGGGAATATCTGATTGAGTATCTATGAGCGGTTAAGGGGGGACATCAATGTTGGAGTGTAATATTTGTACTTTTTTTAAATTAAAACTACTGTTGCATTTGAATTTTTAAAGTATTTTAGACTATATATATAGCTATTTGAACATGCGGATTTTAAAAAATATTAGGGTCAGATGTATGCGGCGTTAGATAGACAATTTTCGCATTCAACTAATTCCAAGTCCGCAGACGGATGCGAATCAAGTTTGCGGGTCAGCCGAAGCGTTGGAGATGCCCTTATTGATGCTCCTCCCACTCCTTCGCTTTTAGGAATCCCAGTTCAGCACCGCGGACTAGGCGAGGGGATTTGCTGTACACGCACGATTGATCCCGCGTTGACTACTCCCCTCGTAGCAGTAACAGGAACAGGAGTCTCTCCCCGCTTTTTATCTCGCCACACGCCCTTCACCGGTAGAAAATGGGCCTTTAGTCCCGGTTCGCAAAGGCCTTTAGTCCCGGCTGTGCAACCGGGACTAAATATGCGCGACTAAAGACCCCCTCTTTAGTCGCGCCTCTTACGAACCGCGACTAAAGGCTTTAGTCCCGATTCTCGTGGCTAACCGGGACTAAAGGCCCGTCCTTTAGTCCCGGTTCTCGTGGCTAACCGGGACTAAAGGCCTCCTCCGCAGGTTTAGGGTTTTAGCCCCTCTAAACCTGGTTTTTTGCCAATTTTTTTAATTTTTTTTTATTTTAAAATTTCTGAATTATTTTAACCTCTAATCTCTAATCACCACCCCTCATCACTGCTCAATTTATCCTCTAATCTCTAATCACCCCTCATCATTCCAAATCATCTAACTTCCCGGACGGTCACCCATCCTCTCACTACTCCAGCCTGAGCACGCTT
This sequence comes from Triticum aestivum, assembly GCF_018294505.1. Taxonomy (NCBI): domain Eukaryota; kingdom Viridiplantae; phylum Streptophyta; class Magnoliopsida; order Poales; family Poaceae; genus Triticum; species Triticum aestivum. The sequence continues at coordinate 453,732,268 of NC_057805.1, read as the reverse complement.
AACTTCCGGGTTCTATTCTCCCTCGTTTCCAAGTCTGCACTTGTTGTTTTCCTGACAATAGTAGGATGTCAATTCTATTAACCCTCAGGAATTTAGCTTGAGCATGAAGTGACACATTTCACTGTTTGAGTTTGAAACTATTGTTTTAAAAAACAATAATTATTTAGTAACACTAATATTTCTGGAATAATTAGTTTGACCATTGTTTGACCACAGTTTGACCAGATTTGACCAAAATTTAAAAAAACTGAAATAATTATTTAGTAACACTAATATTCTAGAATAATTAGTTTGACCACAGTTTGACCACAATTTGAAATTTTTTGAATTTTTTTGCCTCTCCAGATCTTAAAAGCCCCGTATCTTTTTTCTGTTAGGTTTTTGAGGATTTTGAAAATGTTTAACGGGGTTCCATCATTTTCATCCGAGTTCGTATGCAAAAGTTATGCCCATTTTAAAAGCCCCGTACCTTTATTTCTCGAGTAGATGATTTTTCATATAAAAAACTTTTTCATCCGAGTTCGTATGCAAAAGTTATGCCCATTTTAAGAAATTCCAGAGAGATTTTGCAAATAAAGTCGAAATTCATATTTGTTAATTTTCCCAACAACTAGACCACATATCACATGAGAAACTTATTTTATTTTATTTTTTTGACATTTCCATCATTTTCTTTTGGTTTTTCTAAAACTGAAAAGGCGGTCCAGGGGGGGTAGAGTTTGATGGGCCCTTTAGTACCGGTTGGTCTGGCCAACCGCGACTAAAGGACTAACCATTAGTCCCGGTTGGTCTGGCCAACCGCGACTAAAGGACTAACCTTTAGTCCCGGTTGGTCTGGCCAACCGCGACTAAAGGCCTTCGGGCCAGCCTGAGGACCTTTAGTCCCGGTTGGCCAGGCCAACCGGGACTAAAGCCCCTCCCGTCCGCCAGCTGTCGACCGAGCGCGCTGGGCCCAGATAGTTGGTCGCGGGTCTCCTCCCGAACCGCGACTAAAGACCCCTTTGGTCGCGGTTCGATTATTTTGGGGACTAATGGGGGCGTATGGAAGCCTCTTTTTCTACTAGTGCTTCCACCACTTTTTATCTCGCCACGCGCCCTCTGTCGTTCTCTCCCCGCTTTTTCTCGCCTCGCCGCCGCCGTGCCACCATGCCGCCGTGCCGCTGGGGAGTTTCGGGCTACCGCAGCGTCCGCGCGCACCCCTCATGCGCCTTCTCCGCCGAGATCCGGTCCGGCGAGATGCGCCTCGGCCTTGACACATTCGACACCGCCCACGAGGCCGCCCGCGTGTACGACACGGCGGCGTGGCGCCTCCGGCGGCCTCGTAGGGAAATGAACTTCCCCAACGTGCCGACGTGGGAGCTAGCGCAGGAGCTCGCGCCTCCCCCGCGGCTTATCACCGACGAGGATCGTCGCGACAACCGGAGGCAGGAGCGTCATCTCGGCCTCGCCGAGATGGACAAGGAAGCCATGGCGCTGTGGCACCAACGCTTCCCCGGGACGTCATCAACGAGCGCCAGTTCTACGCGCAAAGGAGGGCGGAGAGGGAGGAGAGGAGGACGGACCGAGCCGCCTATCGCGAGGACAGGCGTACGCGGAAGGCGGCTGCTCAATTCAACATTGACCTAGGAGCAGCGTCGTCCTGGGACTCCGACGACGATCGGTATCTTGACGCCTTCATTGAGACGTTGGAGGAGGACGTCACCGAGGCGGAGTCGGAGGAGTAGGACGACGAGGAGTAGTTGAACTATCTTTTTTTATATCTATCTACACTATAAACTATCTATGTATCGTTTTTATATATCTATGCCTATCAACGAGTATCGAGTCGGAGTAACCGAAAAGACGACAGGTAATAAAAATATATAACGTATCTGCAAGAGCGGCGCGCGTAATTTTTTGCAACGCGCAAAAACTGGCTATTCCAACTTGTAAACGTTTTTTTTAGCGCGTGGGCGCGTGTTGGAGATGGTCTAAGAAAATGTGTCAATGGCGATTCTGATATGACATCCAATCAAAATTGTTCAATGAATGTACCGTTAACAATGTCGTCGACACCGGTTGCTAATTCAGCGTGCGCTTCGAGCATTTGTAGATGTCGAAGTCGGCGCTCTTGACCTCCACGGCGGCGCCGACGAACGAGCAGGCTCGCGGCTCGCCGGCTTGAGGTTGCGGTGCACGACGCGAAGAGCATGCAGGGCAGCAGGGCCTCGATCCCTGCGCACCACGGCGGCGATAGGGCGATCTCCCATGGAGCGGAGGAGCCAGATGAGGGAGCCCCCGGGTACGGGCTCGAGCTTCAGCGTCGCCGGCGACGGGATGACCGCGTGGAGGCGCACGGCGTGCGACACGTCCACCATGAGCATCTCAATCTCATATCGCAAGCCAGCATTGCCGCCGCATTGGCACGCGTGCTCGCCACCACGGCGGCGTCGACGTGGTCGTCAACAACGCCGGGAATCGGCTGCTCGGGGAGCTCAGCGGCGGGGCCATGGAAGTCAACTTCGCCGGCCAGCTGCGGCTCGTGCGCGGCGTCGCGCCTCACACGGCGTCACGGCGGTCCGGGCGCGTGGGACACGCAGGTGTCGAGCCGGCGCCGAAGTCGGCGATCTTGACCTCTGGACAGCGGCGCCGACAACCGGCTTGAGGACGGGGTGCACGACGCAAAGAGCATGCATGGCAGCAGGGCCTGGAGCCCCAGAAGCATCTGCATTGCACCGCATGGCGGCGATGGGGCATTCTCCCATGGAGCGGCCGAGCCCCCGGACACGAGCTAGAGCATCAGCCCGCGGGCGACGGGATGGCGGCGTGGAGGCGCACGTGAGCGGCGAGCACGAGTATGTCCGCCTGGCATCCCGACGGTCCGGGCGCGCGGAGAGCGTGGGAAGCACCGTGGGCGTGGGGTGGGTCTACTGCGCGTCCAAGGCGGCGGTCACGGTGCACGCGCGCTGCGGGCTGGAGCATGTCGTGCGTGATTCAAGGGGGGCAGAGAGAGGGAGGCCATGTCATCACTCCCTGCCCCACCTAGTCTAGTCTAGTCTAGTGGGGGTGGGGCCCTCCTAGCTAGCTAGCTATCCGTATAGCTCGCGGCCGCCGCCTCTTCCTTCCTCGGACCCCCGCCTTCTTCTACCTCGACCTTGCTTGTATATAAGCTCCCTCCCCTCCTCCCATCCTTCAACCACAAGCACTCCACGAAACTAACCAACCAATGGCCAATCCAAATCACCCCGCCGCGCCGAATCAAGGCGGTGAGGGCTCGCCGCCGACGCCGCGCCCGCGCCCGAGCACTAGGCCGGGGGCGCCGACGCCATGGAGGTGCTCGTCGCGCGCCTGTCCCAGGTGCTGAAGCTCGACTACATCACCCACCGCCCCAACCTCTTCTCTACCGGGTCCGTCTACGACCTCATGCTGCAGCCGCAGCCGCGCGCCGGGCGCCGAGCAGCACGGCCTCCTCCCGCCGGGCGCCGAGCAGCACGGCCTCCTCCCTCCGCGCCCCCTGCAGCACCTCCTTCTCCCGCGGGGCGCGCCGATCGAGAATGTTGGGCAAGACCATGGTCCACCCGAACCCACGCTCGGAGACGTTGATCCCTGGACACTGTTTCTATGGATTTGTGCATGGTTGAGTAAACAATGCATGGCGGGAAGAGTTTGGGTGCTAAACAATGCATGGCGGGAACAGTTGGAGGAAGCTGGCGGGAATGGTCATGCATAGCGCGAGTTGTTTAGTCTAGGTCATGAGCTATGAATTGCTAAGCAAGCCTACTCAATTGTTTATACACTAGGCAATACAATAGTCAGGCTGCATCGGGCATGGCAATGGCTTCTTCATGCATGACCAACTGTTCACTACTTGTTTATTTGCTTGATATGCGTGACAACTCTGCCCCCAAGAGCAGCATTGATTAGGCTAAGGTATCCGATGCAATCATCTTCCTCACCCCAGACCTCCTCCTCCTTTCATTTATCCACTATAAGGCTCACAAGGTCTCAAACATAGTTCTTCTCCAGAAAGGAGTGCGCCAGTGCGAGTGTGTGATTGCGTTCGCGGCCATCGGGACAGTGCAGCCTCGCCTGCCCGGGACTGGTCTAATACGGCGGCGGACCTTGGTATGTATCTAAAACAACTTGCTCATGCTGTTCTATCTCTATTCTTGCCGGTTCTAGTTAGCCGGAGCTCAAGATGTTCTTTCTCTGTTCTTCGTTCCGTTTGTGTACATGGATACGACTGTAGTTGGGAGAGGAAGAAGAGACTAGAGTAGAATGTAGGTGAAAGCGTCCTCAGTTCAGAGATAGAAAATAGACAAGCCGGTATACAGTAAGAAATTATGGGAGAAATTCAGCGGTAGAAGTACTAAGAATAATACCTTTTTTGCTTTATAAATAAACTCCGTGTATCCAGAATAAATACGTTGTTGCTTTATTAATAAACTCGATAACAAATAAATAACCACACGTATACATCTCTGATATCTATTGATAGGTTTGTGGTCTTGTATTGAACAAATCATGGATACACCAGACTGGTCGGACGAGGATTTTGAACGCAGCGATGGCAGTTGTCCGACATCCAGGTGCTCCACAAAACTCGTATTCAAGGTCATATCCTCCTTTGATGATTTCAAAAGGAAAATTGTTACCGAAATGGGGTTTGAAGGTTTACTGAAATTCCCCTTGCTGAACAAACTGAACTTGAAGTTTTCAATATGGTTGCTGAGCAAAGTGGATGAGATTAGACGTATGATAATTATAGATGGAAGTAGGCAGTACAAAATGAGCCCTAAAGATGTGAAAAACGTTTTCGGCATCCCATGCTCCGGAAGGAGGGTACTAGAAAAGATTTCTGATGGCAAGCAGGGCATAGTTTATTTGATTAGGAAGCGTTTAGGCATGGAGAAGAAGGATGGTCATAGCCTCAAGGCTGACAAAAAATACTAGAGAAGCAGTATAGGAACCCAATGTCACAAGAGGAAATAAAAGTTTTCAAGACAGCTTTTATAATCTTCATAGTTGGGCATCTACTTGCACCTTCTAGCAAGCACGATTACGGCACCTTTGCGTATTGGCACGCACTAGAAAACACCGATGAATTACAGTGTTGGAACTGGGGAGAATTTGTCCTAGATGCACTTTGTCAAGCAGCAACGAGGATAAAGAACAAGTTGACCAATGGAAGCAACATAAGCTACATAACAGGATGTACATTGTTCCTACAGGTACGCATTAACAATTCTTTTCACATAACATGTTTCTTTCGAACGGACAGTTCAGTGCGTTTAACTAATACTTGTTTTTTCAGGTTTTCTATTTGGACAATGCCGACCTTGGACCGATGAACATGGACCAAGGTATTCTTCCAAGGATATCAGTATTCAACAATGATATACTAAAAAACATGATTCAGTCTGACACGAAAGTAATGGGCGAAAGATCTGAGCCTACATTCGGCAAATCGTTGGTTAGTTCTTACTCTCTCGAATTGTCAATTTAGCTTGGGGTTAACATCCCTCTAACTTTTACTGTATGAACCAAATGCAGCCAAGGAGCAGTGTTAACCGTACCACTGATGGAGAAATTTGGAACGCAGCCTGCAAACTTGCAGATGATATGAGGTTACCGATAATGGTATGAACATAAGGTATTATGTTTTTTGAATACTTTGATAAGGTACAATCATTGTATGCTATGATTAATTGTCATTTCATTTTTCGAGCAGTGCGGTGCTAGTATTTACAGAGAGCTAATGACCCATAATCAACGTTGTGCTGAGAGACTAAATAAGATAGTTGAGTATGAGACAGTGCAGCTAATTGGTAAGTTAGGAGCTTTGGGAAAACAATGGAGGCATGTAGATAGCTCAACTAAAGACGGAACTGTGTACGACACTTATGAGCAAGATAGGGATGCAGGAAGAAAGAGAAATAAATCAAACAACAGCGGCTCCTTGAGCACAAGTAAGTTTTCAAGATTCTTATTTTGTGTCCGCATAGCTAGACAGAAATAAATATGATGATCAATGAACACTCCATTCTCATATGTGCAGGAGAGAGCAAGCAAAGAGGTAAAAGGGTTGTCTCTTTTTCTCAATTCTTGTCGTCTCGTTCGCCAAATGGGTCGACCAAAAAGACAAGACTTTTTGAGAATGATGACCAGAGACGGCTTATAGAAGACTGCCCAAGTTTCAGTTTGGGAATTGATTTTGACAGCCCGGTTTCAGCGAAGAATAATGATGCAGATAACATGATCGGAATGACAACACCTGAACCTACAGTGGGAGGAGCAATGTCAATAAGCCAGATTTCACCTCCTCGATCAAGGAGAAGCCCATCAACAAATAACTTACTGGAACAACAAATGTATGTATATGAAAGAGACACTAGGTTCATGGACACGGTGAATCTAAATGCGAGGACTCTGGAATTTGACATCAGCTCTTCACCATTCGTCAAAACAAGGGCTAGATTGTTAAGTATGAACCAGCGACAATGTCAACCAGCACACATATGGCATTATCAACTCGATATATGCAAGAATTTCAAACAATGGTTGCAAAATGTCAACGACAAAAACACATGTGAGAGGTAAATAAGTTCTCCATGCATACATCGATTTTTGAAAAAGAGGTAAACCATGTCAAATGAACTTTTTTATTTTTTGATTCATTGATATTCACTGTTTTAAATCGGCATGCAGCTTGTGGATTACGCACTACAACCCGAGGTATATCGAGATCTCTGCTGGCACAGTAAGGAGACACTTGTGCATGTTCGAGGACATGGAACATGATTTCTTTAACATTGTAATAAGAAGATTCAAACAATATGACGAGGAAAGGACAAAAGAACCTCAGTCTTCCATTGTGAAACACTTCATGGAATCAGACGTTGCGGTAACTAATCACCATCATTACTTTTCAAATTTTTTGCCCTATACAACTTTCAGGATATGACCATCATTACTCATCATTTGTTTTTGTGTTTCAGACATGCATAATGGCTCAGCATTCAACATCAGCGTATTTAGCAGTAAGGGAACAGTTCATCGGACCAGATGTAAAACACGACCTACCGAATTGCAACCTGGTACATGCTTAACCCTTTTTATCGATGATAAGCTCACACATGACGAGATAATAAACATTATTTTTCCGCTCGAAGATGCTAGTTCCAAGGAAGGTCAATTTCACATGGGTGTGCTACGCTTTTGACTTTAACAAGTCAAGGATACTTGTTTTTGACCCAACAATATGCATGGATGGCGGTAGCTCATTGCCAGAGCTACATATGAAGATATGCACCCAGATGAGGACGTCCCTGAAGCAATGCGCCACAGATTTTTTTGAGAACTGGCAGTATGATTGGGAAAGCATGTCAGTCCACATATTGCAATGCAAGACAACAAGTACACTAAGGTAAAAGATTGCTTGAAAACTTTTGTTACATTTTCTTAACCATACCTCCCCTCCATGACTAATCAAGATGTTTTACATGTACCAGAAACTGCACGGGCTTAACCACACTGATGTTTTGCAGATACTTCGAAGGAAATAATGACAATTTCCCAGAGGTTTGTGTCCCATAATTATTTAAATTAGAAGAGCGGTACACGCCGGCATTGTTAATGTTGACGATGTGTACTTTTTTTGTTGATACAGTTGCAAAGTGATGCAAACGAGTTCGCGTCTTTCATCCTCTACGACATTCTTCATCTCCGAGGAAACAACGGTTATCTACCTAAGGAGTTCGTTCAGACGGTTAGCGATTAACCAGCTGCGAAACTAATATCGATGTTCGCTAAAGTGGCAAAACGTGTTTGTTTGCGGCCAAATAGAACCTTCATTTCCGTGGTGTCAAACTTGTAATTCACTGATAATTTAAGTAGAATTTGCGTATGTATTTTGGATAATTCCCGTAATTCAGTTAAGATGTTTTTATGGCTATCAATTCAATTTATAAGGCTTGACAACACCAGATCATCAGCTGTACATATGAAAGGGGTTGCGCGCAGGTGGTGGTCCGCCCTGGATCTGAAGAAAATCTAAGAAACGTACGGCCACATCATAAAATTTAATAATTTTGCTAGAATGTTGATTATAACCCACCGACAATGTCAACAAGCCTATGAATGGTTGCATAATGTAACAACCCTATTTTCGATATTTGTTGGATATGGCCACGTTTATTGCCGTTGAGTAGGTAGAGAGAGGGAGAGAGATTGGCATGATCCACTGGGAAGAGGTACCGATCTGCAGATCCATGCGGGGGCACCATCTAGGTGCAGTCAGCCATCTAGACCTAAACGTATCCTTCTACTCTCTTGATGGTACATTGAGGTCATTCCCGTCGATCTGCATGAAGGGGGGGTCAAAAGTGCAACAAGCCCTAGAGAAATGTTGTAGAAGCGCCACAACAGACTAGTTTGCCGACAACCATGTGACAACGGAGCAAAGTAGGCTGGATTGGGGTGGGGGAATATAAATGTCGGCTTTGGCAGCTTTTCAAGAAGTATGTACCCTTCTTCGCCTTCTTTATGGCGCCGAAGGTTCAACATCACTCATTTATATGCTTGGTGGAAGGAGGGATGGCATCAGGACATCTAAACCTGAATGTATCCTTCTACCTACTTGATGGTATATTGAGGTCATCCCCGTTCATCTGCATGAAGATCCCCGGCTAGGAACACATTCGAGGTGAGGAAAGCTACTACCTCTGGCGTCAGTGAGGTAGAGAGATCACCGGGGATAAAGAGATCCACTGGGAAGAGGTACCGATCGAGTTAACTACATGCTGGGGCACAACCCAGGAGAAAGATAATGTCGTAGATACTAGATAAAAACCGCCTAATATGTAGGCAACTACGTGATACCAGAGTAAAACATGCTGTATGTTGGTGGTGATTTTCACATTTAGTTTTTACATATGTATATAAATATAATCATTTCAATAATATGCACGCGTCCTCAATACTATAACAATTTCCGTAATTCAGTTAAGATGTTTTTATGGCTATCACTTCAATTTCTAAGGCTTGACAACACCAGATCATCAGCTGTACATATGAAAGGGGTTGCGCGCAGGTGGTGGTCCGCCCTGGACTTTGCTAGATCTGAAGAAAATCTAAGAAACGCACGGCCACATCATAAAATTTAATAATTTTGCTAGAATGTTGATTACAACCCACCGACAATGTCAACAAGCCTAGGAATGGTTGCATAATGTAACAACCCTATTTTCGATATTTGTTGGCCAACGTTTATTGCCGTTGAGTAGGTAGAGAGAGAGAGAGAGAGAGATTGGCATGATCCACTGGGAAGAGGTACCGATCTGCAGATCCATGCTGGGGCACCATCTAGGTGCAGTCAGCCATCTAGACCTAAACGCATCCTTCTACTTCCTTGATGGTACATTGAGGTCATCCCCGTCGATCTGCATGAAGGGGGGTCAAAAGTGCAACAAACCCTAGAGAAATGTTGTAGAAGCCGCCACAACAGCCTAGTTTGGCCGACAACCATGTGACAACGGAGCAAAGTAGGCTGGATTGGGGTGGGGGAATATAAATGTCGGCTTTGGCAGCTTTTCAAGAAGTATGTACCCTTCTTCGCCTTTTTTATGACGCCGAAGGTTCAACATCACTCATTTATATGCTTGGTGGAAGGGGGGCATCAGGACATCTAAACCTGAATGTATCCTTCTACCTACTTGATGGTATATTGAGGTGAGGAAAGCTACGACCTTTGGCGTCAGTGAGGAAGAGAGATCACCGGGGATAAAGAGATCAACTGGGAAGAGGTACCGATCGAGTTAACTCCATGCTGGGGCACAACCCAGGAGAAAGATAATGTCGTAGAATACTAGATAAAAACCGCCTAATATGTAGGCAACTACGTGATACCGGAGTAAAACAGGCTGTAGTTTTCACATTTAGTTTTTATACATGTGTAATAAATATAATCATTTCAATACTATGCACGCGTCCTCAATTGATGGTATCAATACCAAAAACATCGACTAGGGATTTGTTATGTGTTCTGATTTTCGATGTTGTAGTTTTTAAAATTTTATGTCAAAGAGGTTTAGTTGGACCACGATCGAGAACGGGAAGAATGCAAACAAAAGTAGACTAAGGAGTGGCCCCGCCTTTTATCGACGATTCTCCTCTATTCAATTGAGCAAGTATTATAAACACCATAATTACAATTCCCTTTGTTCAAAGTAAAGCACACAAGTCAATGCGGTGTGCTAAAAAGAAATAAGGGGTGCTACACTAAAAAAAGGAGAGTTCTTGTATAGAGAACTTTTCTTTGTAGTACAAAGTACTAGCAGGTACTAGCCAACGTGATACATAGCTTAATGTATGACTTAATTTTTTGGCTATAGAACTGAACTTATAATTATTATTTTTCTACGGGCATTGTAACTATTCTTATTTGTGAAGACTATTTTTTTCTATATGCATAGATGTGTCGCCGATATTGTTCTGTAATGAATGGCCTGCGGATGCGATGGATTATTCTTGCCTACTACTTACCCTAGAAAAATACAGTACTTGCCAACGACTTTTTTATCTTTTACTATATTGTAAAGTACTTTTCTGTGCTAACGTTGTCTTTTGTAGGCCCTTTTCGCACTGTACATTTGATAGATGCCCGAAGTGAAGGCATCGCGCGCGACGTGGACACCATGCATGAGATAGGGGAATCCTATGCCTTTTTATACTGTTCCAACGCTGAATATAAGGTTGAGGAAAGCAGTAGTTCGTCTCCACACACAGAACCTCATATCCTGAGAGCTGCTTCTCCTTCCATCTGGTACTAGATAGTATCTCTACTCCTTGACCACCGCAGACATGAGTCACTCCACGCAGCATAGGGCTCCCGGCGGTGAGCGGGCGCCGTTCCTATGCCTGTATTGCTCTGCGGAGGTGTACGTCTACCGGTCAAACACCTCTCGCAATCCAAATAGATATTTCTTCAAGTGTGTGAACCATCCGGTAAGTACAAATCTTTCGCATCTCAACAAATACGTCCAGCGTGGCTGATGTTGATAATCAAGTGCCAATCTCGCAGGATTGCCCTTTCTGGCGTTGGGTCGATGAGTACAATCCAGCTGCGCCTCCGGCACCACACTTCGCACGCAACGTTCCGCGTACTGCCGGTCAAGGAGCGGAACTCGTCGGCATGGTCGAGCTTCTTCGTATGCTGAACTCGTCACTGTGGATAGTTCTCGCCATTGTGCTGTCATATCTAGTGTTCAAGTCTTAGGTGTGGGCGAGCCAATGTGATGGTCATATGTACCCCCTTCATTTACTTTCATTAGCGTCGTTGTGTGAGCTTAACCGCGAATGTACCCGCCCGCCTCATCCGCCCTAGAAATTTATGTTTTTCATGTCCTTAATCCACCAACATTCTCCTGTGCCCGCTTCAACTTATTTTTATAGTTTAAGCATGATATATCAGTTAATCATATGAAATGCAAAAAAAAATCAATAAAGAAGGAATCAAGAAACAGCATAATGGAAGCGAATCTGAATAATGAAAATACCAGGGTAATTTAAAACATTGGTAATACAGGGATCATCACAGATGGAACACTAATGCAACAGTCCTGAGGTTCTTAAACCTAGTACAATACTCTTAATCTTAAATTATTAGGGAGATCGATCGAATGCTTCCTGAAAGTTTCAGACAACAATATTGGGAAGCATGATCAAAAAACGACAACAGTACTACCGAAACCCTTTGGAAATACTACTACATTAAGGGCAGCTCACATGCTTCACCCCAAAGAAAGGTAATTCTTTTCTCAAATCGCCTTGAAATGGTTCTTGTCCACCGTTGTGTAAATTTCTCCAATCTCAAGCAATATGGCCAAGGCCTCCCTGCACCGTAAGAACACAGATTTAATAATTTTAATTCGTTTCCAATACAAGTAAATTGCCATTCAGAAAAAAGTAAATATATAACTATTTTACCTCGCCACATGCTCCTCTATTTTAAGCGTTTCTAAGATGTAACCGATAGGTGTACCTTTCTCCCCATCGCTGCCAGACAACATATATTGTCAATAATACACCTCGCAATTAAACGACCAGCGCTCACAGTAAAAAAATATACCTATGCTCAAACTCCTTTATGGTTTCGACCACGTTGACAATGTCATCAGATGTTGGTTTTTTAGTAGACGCACGAGCATTAGCGGCGTCAGTCTGCCAACAAAAATACACCTATATATTAGTCTAAGAGATAAAGTAGAGATTATACTCAAAACAACTTCAATGTATAAATATTAATCTTGCCTTTGAAATATCCAGGTGCTCATATATAGCTTGGAGGAAATGGTGGGTGATATCATTGTAGTTTGTCACTTTACTGGCGATTTTTTTTAAATATAGAGCCATGAAAAAAATCAGCATAAAAAAATATCAGGTAAACAAAAAATGAAGTTATAATCATACTTACTGTATGTTATAGATACATATATGAGGCCCATCGCTCATCATATTAGGCCTTCCACTCACTTTGACATAGTCATGGTCCCTGTTTAGTGAAGAGTTTTTATACAGGTATGTTATACATAAAAAAATTGTCATAACTTCGTTCAGACTTTAATTATTCACCTTAAATTCTTTATGATTGCCTCTTCCACTGGCGAAGATAACCTGTACATGAAGACAGGAAAAATCATATACAAACTTGTGCAAAAGGTTTTTTTTTTGCAATCATAAACTCCAGAAAGCAGTACAAGATATTATTTTTTTTGTAAGAGAACAAATTTGTCGACTACAGCTTTTAGAACCCCCACCATAATTTTGCTTTGACACATCCCGTGCCATCATCTAGCACACAGCTGAACTGGTACGCGTCTGATTTGCTTCTTAGTAGCCGCGCACATAGTCGTACCTGAATCAGACAAAAAACATTCAAACCATAAATACTTAAAAACAGTTTTAACATACTCGTATAAACCATTAATGAGCTAATAAGCAGTATCTAACCATGCTGGGGCGGCGATTGTTTATGACAGGGTCATCTCCGTGCGCAGCTCCCTTCACCCCATCCCAAATCTGCTTCACTGTCACAGAGAGGATGATGTCGTCCCTATATTCCTACATCAAGATCATGCAGTGTTAGTAGGATAATTTTACCATACGTAATTTTTCTTTTCAAGATATTAGATTTCTACCTTTGCCACATACAATGGCGAGCTGTCACGTTTCTGACGCTGGGTCTCCTCTATCTTAGGCTCGAACACCTCTTTCCCTGCACGCTTCGCTGGTTCCGACATGTTTTTGGTTTTCTTTCACCTACGTTTTGAGCTTTGAGGCCTTCACCCCCGCCACTTTTTATAGTGCTGCATCTCTCACTGGTCCCATGCAACATTAGTAAAATGACCCTCTGCGTGGTTGGTTGAATGAGTCGGTGTGACTAAGTGGGCTCGGGCTGTGAACATTTTTCTTGCAATTTTTTTATTCGGCCACACGTTGAGGTGATGTGCCACGATGATACTTCTATTTACATACCGTCCACGCTCGTCCAGTGCACCATTGTCACGCCGCTGAGGTAGTACAGTTGGATGAAAGCTGTACCGCGGCGCCGATGCAGTCTATAGTCAACGTCTCGACGACTGTGCTGGTACTGTTCCAGCCTGCTCATACGAACGCGCAGGCCAAGGCTGAGCCAGTAAGCATAATGTAGCTCGATACCCTCTGCCAAGAAGCCGCCGATCCGGCTGGCCGTTCAACGCTTAAATCGTGTTGATGGCTATGCAACCTATATTAGTAGTATGTTATATGTCCTATGGTACACATCTCAACAATCGTGTCAGCTTTATACTGAGCCATGCTTTACTCGATACCGAGTCGTGCATGTGATAGGCTCGTAGGGTACACCTCTCAACAAACGTACCAGCTTTATAGCGAACCAAGGCTCATAAAAAATAACCATTCTGACGAAGTTTTGCATGGCCACCCGTAGCTGCATGCATCCAAATTTTTAGTCAAACTAAAATTAATTATTTAACCAAACGATTATCAAATACAGGCCAGAACACCCGCCAACAAATGGAGTGACAGCTTTTTTCTCGGCATCCTTGTTATCGGAGCTGTTCATAATAACGAATAAAGATTTAACTTCTAATTCTAATTGGGAACAGACATTAATTTCATGACCCTTCTAACAATACATTTTATCACTGTAAACCAAATGTTTAACGACTGTGGAAAAGTAAAAAAATGCCATGATGTGGGTGTAGTTCTTGGTACTGAGCATTGGAAAGCAGTCACATTCAATGCAAAAATAAGTATAGTTGACTTGAGTGGATAGGAACAATTAAAATCGACTATTGCTTAAAACTATTGAAAGAAGTCTCATCGCCCTATATATAGAGGAGTGCTCAAGGATATGCCATTATACATGTGGCACAGATAGTGGTTTAGATGGACGCCAGCGGCAGCGGCGCAACATACATCAATACACATACCACGGCGATGAATCATGTGCCTGCATGCATCCTGGGTGTGGCTTCGCCGCCACACCACTAGCTCTCGTCCGGCACTTCAACAGCAGCCACTCCATGCCGATAACCAGGTGAACTACGGCAAGGTATTTGAGCTCCATGTGCCGGCGTTGTTGGATCCTCCCTACTTGCTGCTCGCCGATGATGACAGCCGCGCGTTCCTCCTTGTGGGTGGAGTGCACGGTCTTGGTGCGGTGGTGTCAATGGTGTGCATCAGGTCGTCGGACTCGCTCTGGCCGAGGTACAGGGCGAGTATTGGGTCGCACACTCCCCATGATAAAGCATGGAAGAGTGACTCTATGATGGCAGACATGGAAGTGGCAAGTAGCACGTGTCCCGGAGACGTCGAAGTTGAGGATCTCACATACCTGGAGCTGCCTCCCAAGATGCTCGTTCATGTGGGAGGGGATAAGATGATGCCTCTCAAAATTTGTATAGAGAAGATAACTACCGATGTGTGTCCCATAGATCAGTAGTTCCCTGTATTATGAGAAATGGATATCATTTGTAGTTGCTGGTGAGATGTCAAGCATTAGGTGCGGTGTTTAGTGTTGTATGATTTGCATCCGTTTTTAATTTTAACTTGCTATTGAAACATGCCGAGGTTTTTCAATTGATTAACGGTCAAAAAACATTCTTTTTTTAATGATGCCCTTTGCAGATTTTTATCAATAACTTTTAAATAATATGTACATCACATAGGAAGAATCACCCCCACCATGATTTATAATGAACATACAGGTCTTTTTTGTGTGTGAAAATTTTTAAGCCGTGAATGACGAAGAGGGAGGACAAAAGCTCAATGATGCACTACTACAGTTCTATACTGTTTGGGCATTAGCTCTTGCTGGCGATGCGTTTCGCGAGTGCGTCTAAATTGTGTGCTGGTCATGTGGCTAGATGGCGGGCGGACTGTTGGCAGGGTGGATGCACGGGGTGGTTATATCGGTCATTTTACAGACAAAAGAATAATTAGGTCGTGCAGATGTAGTTACCCAAGATGGGCAAGTGTTGTTGTCAGAGATGGAGAATGTCGTAGAGTTGTCGCGGTCGCTTGGGGTGGGGGTGTGGTGGGGGGTTGCGGTGGTGGGTTAGACCTGGGTTCCCCAATAGTACAAGTTCAACTGCTGCAGAGCAAGCTGGATCTGGGGTAGGGTAAGCAAGGTGCCTCACCATTCGCGTATGTAGTTGGGATATTTTTTACGCGATGCAATTAATAATTTTTTATGGTTGTGAAAACACCTGATTCACATTACTTATTTATGTGAAGAAAGGTGATGCCCGTCTTGAAGAGAGGTGAGCTACAAACATTGGCGTTAAAGGGGTAGAGAGATCTCCGGGGAATAGAGAGATCCACTTGGAAGAGGTAACGATCTAGACGCGCGGGGAAGAGGTACAGATCACATGCGGGGGCACCATCTAGAAGCAGTCAGACACGGAGACAGATAAATGACGGGATTTGAGGTTGTAGCTTTAGTTGAGCCATGAGAACTGGGGGTGTGGTGGAGGGTTGCGGTGGTGCGTTTGCTTAATAATGCAATTAATAATTTTTATGGTTGTTAAAGCACCTGATTTTATTAGTTTTATATATGAAGGGCGGAACCCTAGATTCTGAAGCAAGGTGATCCCCGGCTTGGAGCTCCTTCGAGGAGAGGTACGACAATTGCCATCACGGAGGTGGCAACATCATGGAGCACGTGTCACCAACGCTGTCATTACGACTTCAATAAAAAAGGTGGTTCTAGGTGTGTAGGAAATTCTACAATTCTATCATAATATGTATGGCGCTCGCTAGCAACACGTGATAAGAGGGAAGGGAGCTGCTGCTTGCTTTTGCATGAAAGGGGTTGAAAGTGGTTGAGACGAATCTTCAGGAAAAAACACTAGTTACCGAAGAAAGGGTATGCCCGGCTTGGAGCACATTCGAGGAGAGGAGAACTATGACAATTGGTGCTAAGGAGGTAGAGAAATCACCGGGGATAGAGAGATCCACTTGGAAGAGGTAACGTTATAGATCCACGCAGGGGCACCATCTAGAAGCAGTCAGCCCCGGAGACAGATAAATGTTGGGATTGGAGGATGTAGCTTTAGTAAGAGATGACCACTAGTTAAGGTAAGGTAGATTGAGGAGTGAGCCCTAGTAAGAGATGACCACTAGTTAATGAAGAAAGGTGATGCCCGTCTTGAAGAGAGGTGAGCTACAAAAATTGGCGTTAAGTTAGTAGAGAGATCACCCGAGATGGCGGGGTGGATGCACGGGGTGGTTATATCGGTCATTTTATAGACAAAAGAATAATTAGGTCATGCAGATGTAGTTACCCGAGATGGGCAAGTGTTGTTATCAGAGATGGAGAATGTCGTAGAGTTGTCGTGGTCGCTTTGTGTGGGGGTGTGGTGGGGGTTGCGGTGGTGGGTTAGACCTGGGGTCCCCATTAGTACAAGTTCAACTGTTGCAGAGCAAGCTGGATCCGGGGTAGGGGAAGCAAGGTGCCTCACCCTTCGCGTATGTAGTTGGGATATTTTTTAATGATCTAGTCGCGCTGTGAAGAGGTACAGATCACGTGCGGGGGCACCATCTAGAAACAGTCAGCCCCGGAGACAGATAAATGTTTGGATTTTAGGATGTAGCTTTAGTTGAGCCATGAGAATGGGGGGTGTGGTAGGGTGTTGTGGTGTTGGGTTGCCGACCTAGGCCCCCCACTAGCACGAGTTCAACTGTTGCAGAGCAAGCTGGATCGGGGGTGCGGGAAGAAAGGTGTCTCACCAATCGCGTATGTAGGTGTTTGTATTTTATCATAATATGTATGGCGCTCGCTAGCAACACGTGATAAGAGGGAAGGGAGCTGCCGCTTGCTTTTGCATAAAGGGGGTCGAAAGTGGTTGAGACGAATCTTCAGGAAAAAACACTAGTTACCGAAGAAAGGTTATGCCCGGCTTGGAGCACATTCGAGGAGAGGAGAACTACGACCATTGGTGCTAAGGAGGTAGAGAAATCACCGGGGATAGAGAGATCCACTTGGAAGAGGTAACGTTATAGATCCACGCAGGGGCACCATCTAGAAGCAGTCAGCCCCGGAGACAGATAAATGTTGGGATTAGAGGATGTAGCTTTAGTTGAGCCATGAGAACGAAACGCGGCATAGACACCAATGCAAGGTAAGGTAGATTGAGGAGTGATCCCTAGTAAGAGATGACCACTAGTTAACGAAGAAAGGTGATGCCCGTCTTGAAGAGAGGTGAGCTACAAACATTGGCGTTAAGTTAGTAGAGAGATCACCCGGGATAGAGAGATCCACTTGGAAGAGGTAACGATCTAGTCGCACTGTGAAGAGGTACAGATCACATGCGGGGGCACCATCTAGAAGCAGTCAGCCCCGGAGACAGATAAATGTTTGGATTTGAGGATGTAGCTTTAGTTGAGCCATGAGAATGGGGGGTGGTAGGGTGTTGTGGTGTTGGGTTGCCGACCTAGGTCCCCCCCTAGCACAAGTTCAACTGTTGCAGAGCAAGCTGGATCGGGGGTGCGGGAAGCAAGGTGTCTCACCAATCGCGTATGTAGTTTTTTATATGAAGGGAGAAACCCTAGGCAGCGAAGCAAGGTGATCCCCGGCTTGGAGCACTTTCGAGGAGAGGTACGACCATTGCTGTTAAGGAGGTATACAGGTCATGGGGCACAAAAAGATCCAATGGGAAGAGGTACTGATGTACATATCCACACGGGGGCACCATCCAAATGCAACAAGTCTCGGAGACATGCAATACAGCATGGTATACAAACAACAATGCGACAACACAACAAAAGAAGGATGTTTTTGTTGGAGAACGTAGCAGAAATTCAAAATATTCTACGCATCACCAAGATCAATCTATGGAGTAATCTAGCAACGAGGGGAAGGGGACTGCATCTACATACCATTGTATATCGCGATGCGGAAGCGTTGCAAGAACGCGGATGAGGGAGTCATACTCGTAGCGATTCAGATCGCGGTTGATTCCGATCTAAGCACCGAAGAACGGTGCCTCCGCGTTCAACACACGTGCAGCCCGGTGACGTCTCCCACGCCTTGATCCAGCAAGGAGAGAGGGAGAGGTTGGGGAAGACTCCATCCAGCAGCAGCACGACGGCGTGGTGGTGATGGAGGAGCGTGGCAATCCCGCAGGGCTTCGCCAAGCACCGCGGGAGAGGAGGAGGAGGGAGAGGGGTAGGGCTGCGCCGAAAGAGAGACGTTCTCGTGTGTATGGCAGCCCCAAAACCCCAATATATATAGGGGGGAGGGCTGCGCCCCCATCTAGGGTTCCCCCCCCCCCAAGGGGTGCGGCCAGCCCTAGATGGGGCTTGGGGGGCGGCCAAGGGGGGGAGAGAAGGGGGCGCCCCACTAGATGGGCCTTAGGCCCATCTGTGCCTAGGGTTTCCCCCTTCCCCCCTTTCCTGCGCCCTGGGCCTCTTGTGGGGGGCGCACCAGCCCACCTGGGGCTGGTCCCCTCCCACACTTGGCCCACGCAGCCCTATGGGGCCCGTGGCCCCACCCGGTGGACCCCCGGGACCCTCCCGGTGGTCCCGGTACATTACCGATAGCACCCGAAACTTTTCCGGTGACCAAAACAGGACTTCCCATATATAAATCTTTACCTCCGGACCATTCCGGAACTCCTCGTGACATCCGGGATCTCATCCGGGACTCCGAACAACATTCGGTAACCACGTACATACTTTCCCTATAACCCTAGCGTCATCGAACCTTAAGTGTGTAGACCCTACGGGTTCGGGAACCATGCAGACATGACCGAGACGTTCTCCGGTCAATAACCAACAGCGGGATCTGGATACCCATGTTGGCTCCCACATGTTCCACAATGATCTCATCGGATGAACCACGATGTCGGGGATTCGATCAATCCCGTATACAATTCCCTTTGTCTATCGGTATGTTACTTGCCCGAGATTCGATCGTCGGTATCCCGATACCTTGTTCAATCTCGTTACCGGCAAGTCTCTTTACTCTTTCCGTAACTCACATCATCCCGTGATCAACTCCTTGGTCACACTGTGCACATTATGATGATGTCCTACCGAGTGGGCCCAGAGATACCTCTCCGTTTACACAGAGTGACAAATCCCAGTCTCGATTCGTGCCAACCCAACAGACACTTTCGGAGATACCTGTAGTGCACCTTTATAGCCACCCAGTTACGTTGTGACGTTTGGTACACCCAAAGCATTCCTACGGTATCCGAGAGTTGCACAATCTCATGGTCTAAGGAAATGATACTTGACATTAGAAAAGCTCTGAGCAAACGAACTACACGATCTTGTGCTAGGCTTAGGATTGGGTCTTGTCCATCACATCATTCTCCTAATGATGTGATCCCGTTATCAACGACATCCAATGTCCATGGTCAGGAAACCGTAACCATCTATTGATCAACGAGCTAGTCAACTAGAGGCTTACTAGGGACATGGTGTTGTCTATGTATCCACACATGTATCTGAGTTTCCTATCAATACAATTCTAGCATGGATAATAAACGATTATCATGAACAAGGAAATATAATAATAACCAATTTATTATTGCCTCTGGGGCATATTTCCAACAGTCTCCCACTTGCACTAGAGTCAATAATCTAGTTCACATCACCATGTGATTAACACTCATAGGTCACATCACCATGTGACCAACATCCAAAGAGTTTACTAGAGTCAACAATCTAGTTCACATCACTATGTGATTAACACTCAGTGAGTTCTGATTTGATCATGTTATGCTTGTGTGAGAGGTTATTAGTCAACGGGTCTGAACCTTTCAGATCCGTGTGTGCTTTACGAATATCTATGTCATCTTATGGATGCTACCACGCGCTACTTGGAGCCATGTCAAATAACTGCTCTACTATACGAATCCGGTTTACTACTCAGAGTCATCCGGATTAGTGTCAAAGTTCGCATCGACGTAACCCTTTACGACGAACTCCTTTTCACCTCCATAATCGAGAAAATCCTTAGTCCACTAGATACTAAGGATAAGTTCGACCACTGTCATGTGATCCATTCCCGGATCACTATTGTACCCCTTGACCAACTCATGGCAAGGCACACTTCATGTGCGGTACACAGCATAGCATACTGTAGAGCCTACGTCTGAAGCATAGGGGACGACCTTCGTCCTTTCTCTCTCTTCTGCTGTGGTCAGGTCTTGAGTCTTACTCAATACTCACACCTTGTAACACAGCCAAGAACTCCTTCTTTGCTGATCTATTTTGAACTCTTTCAAAATCATGTCACGGTGTGCGTTCTTTGAAAGTATCATCGGGCATTTTGATCTATCTCTATAGATCTTGATGCCCAATATGTAAGCAGCTTTTATCCAGGTCTTCCTTTGAAAAACTCCTTTCAAACAACCCTTTATGCTTTCCAGAAATATTACATCATTTCGGATCAACAATATGTCATTCACATACACTTATCAGAAATGTTGTAGCGCTCCCACTCACTTTATTGTAAATACAAGTTTTTAACAAACTTTGTATAAACCCAAAAACTTTGATCACTCCATCAAAGCGTATATTCTGACTCCGAGATGCTTGCTCTAGTCCATGGAAGGATCGCTGGAGCTAGCATACCTTTTAGCATCCTTAGGATCGACAAAACCTTTCTGATTGTATCACATACAACCTTTCCTTACGAAAACTGGTAAGGAAACTTGTTTTGATATCCATCTGCCAGATTTCATAAATGCAGCTAATGCTAACATGATTCCGACGGACTTAAGCATCGCTACGGATGAGAAAATCTCATCGTAGTCAACTCCTTGAACTTGTGGAAATACTCTTTGCCACAAGTCGAGCTTCATTGACGGTAACATTACCGTCCATGTCTGTCTTCTTCTTAAAGATCCATTTATCTCGGATTTCATGGCTTCTAACCATTTGTCGGAATATGGGCCCACCATCGCTTCTCCATAGCTCGTAGGTTCATTGTTGTCTAACAACATGACTTTCAAGACAGGATCACGTACCACTCTGAAGTAGCACGCATCCTCGTCGTCCTACGAGGTTTGGTAGTGACTTGATCTGAAGTTTCATGATCACCATCATAAGCTTCCACTTCAATTGGTGTAGGTGCCACAGGAACAACTTCCTGTGCCCTGCTACACACTAGTTGAAGTGATGGTTCAATAACCTTATCAAGTCTCCACCATCCTCCCACTCAATTCTTTAGAGAGAAACTTTTCCTCGAGAAAGGACCCGTTTCTAGAAGCAATTACTTTTGCTTCCAGATCTGAAATAGGGGGTATACCCAACTGTTTTGGGTTTTCTATGAAGATGCATTTATCCGCCTTGGGTTCGAGCTTATCAGCCTGAAACTCTTTCACATAAGCATCGCAGCCCCAAACTTTTAAGAAATGACAACTTAGGTTTCTCTAAATGGTGTCGTCTCAACGGAATTGCGTGGTGCCCTATTTAAAGTGAATGCGGTTGTCTCTAATGCCTAACCCATAAATGATAGTGGTAATTCGATAAGAAACATCATGGTATGCACCATATCCAATAGGGTGCAGTTATGATGTTCGGACACACCATCACACTGTGGTGTTCCAGGCGGTATTAATTGTGAAACACTTTCCACAATGTCTTAATTGTGTGCCAAACTCGTAACTCAGATACTCATCTCTATGATCATATCACAGACATTTTATCCTCTTGTCACGACGATCTTCAACTTCACTCTGAAATTACTTGAACCTTTCAATAATTCAGACTTGTGTTTTATCAAGTAAATACACTCAGCATCTACTCAAATCATCTGTGAAGTAAGAACATAACGATATCCACTGCATGCCTCAGCACTCATTGGACTGCATACATCAAAATGTATTACTTCTAATAAGTTGCTCTCTTGTTCCATCTTACTGAAAACGAGGCCTTTCAGTCATCTTGCTCACGTGGTATGATTTGCATGTCTCAAGTGATTCAAAATCAAGTGAGTCCAAACGATCCATCTGCATGGAGTTTCTTCATGCATATATACCAATAGACATGGTTCGCATGTCTCAATCTTTTCAAAAAACGACTGAGTCCAAAGATCCATCTACATGGAGCTTCTTCATGCGTTCTATACCAATATGACTCAAATTGCAGTGCCACAAGTATGTGGTACTATCATTACTATTTTATATCTTTTGGCACGAACATGTGTATCACTACGATCGAGATTCATTTTAGGTGCAAGACCATTGAAGATATTATTCAAATAAACAGAGTAACCATTATTCTCCTTAAATGAATAACCGTATTGCGATAAACATAATCCAATCATGCTCAACGCAAACACCAAATCTCGATGGTAGAGGGAGCATGCGATGCTTGATCACATCAACCTTGGAAACACTTCCAACACATATCGTCATCTCACCTTTAGCTAGTCTCCGTTTATTCCGCAGCTTTTATTTCGAGTTACTAACACTTAGCAACCGAACCGGTATCTAATACCCTGGTGCTGCTAGGAGTACTAGTAAAGTACACATTCATATAATGTATATCCAATATACTTCTGTCGACCTTGCCTGCCTTCTCATCTACCAAGTATCTAGGGTAGTACTGCTTCAGTGACCGTTTCCCTCATTACAGAAGCACTTAGTCTCGGGTTTGGGTTCAACCTTGGGATTCTTCACTAGAGCAGCAAATGATTTGCTGTTTCATGAAGTATCCCTTTTGCCCTTGCCCTTCTAGAAACTAGTGGTTTTACTAACCATCAACAATTGATGCTCCTTCTTGATTTCTACTTTCGCGGTGTCAAACATCGCGAGTTGCTCAAGGATCATCATCTATCCTTGATATTTATAGTTCATCACAAAGCTCTAATAGCTTGGTGGCAGTGATTATGGAGAACCATCACTATCTCATCTGGAAGATTAACTCCCACTCGATTCAAGTGATTGTAGTACTCAGACAATCTGAGCACATGCTCAACGATTGAGTTTTTCTCCCTTAGTTTGCAGGCTTAAGAAATTTGTCAGAGGTCTCATACCTCTTGACGTGGGCACTAGTCTGAAATCCCAATTTCAGTCTTCGGAACATCTCATATGTTCCGCGACGTTTCAAAAACTGTCTTTGGTGCCACAATTCTAAACCGTTAGCATTACTCACTGAACTATCACGTAGTCATCAAAACGTGTATGTCAGATGTTTCACAACATCTACAGACGACGCTGAGGTTTGACACATCGAGCGGTGCATTAAGGACATAAGCCTTCTGTGCAGCAATGAGGACAATCCTTAGTTTACGGACCCAGTCCGCATAATTGCTACTACCAAGTTTCAACTAAATTTTCTCTAGGAACATATCTTAACCAGTAGAACTAAAGCGCAAGCTATGACATAATTTGCAAAGACCTTTTTGACTATGTTCATGATAATGAAGTTCATCTGATTATGAACTCCCACTCAGATAGACATCCCTCTAGTCATCTAAGTGATACATGATCCGAGTCAAACTAGGCCGTGTCCGATCATCACGTGAGACGGACTAGTCATCATCGGTGAACATCTCCATGTTGATCGCATCTACTATACGACTCATGTTCGACCTTTCGGTCTCTTGTGTTCCGAGGCCATGTCTGTACATGCTAGGCTCGTCAAGTCAACCTAAGTGTTTCGCATGTGCTCCGAGGCCATGTCTGTACATGCTAGGCTCGTCAACACCCGTTGTATTCGAATGTTAGAATCTATCACACCCGATCATCACGTGGTGCTTCGAAACAACGAACCTTCGCAACGGTGCACAGTTAGGGGGAACACGTCTCTTGAAATTTTAGTGAGGGATCATCTTATTTATGCTACCGTCGTTCTAAGCAAATTAGATGCAAAACATGATAAACATCACATGCAATCAAATAGTGACATGATATGGCCAATATCATTTTGCTCCTTTGGTCTCCATCTTCGGGGCACCATGATCATCTTTGTCACCGGCATGACACCATGATCTCCATCATTGTGTCTTCATGAAGTTGTCACGCCAACGATTACTTCTACTTCTATGGCTAACGCGCTTAGCAATAAAGTAAAGTAATTTACATGGCGTTATTCAATGACACGCAGGTCATACAAAAATAAAGACAACTCCTATGGCTCCTGCCGGTTGTCATACTCATCGACATGCAAGTCGTGATTCCTATTACAAGAATATGATCAATCTCATACATCACATATATCATTCATCACATCTTCTGGCCATATCACATCACATAGCACATGCTGCAAAAACAAGTTAGACGTCCTCTAATTATTGTTGCAAGTTTTTACGTGGCTTGTATAGGTTTCTTGCAAGAACGTTTCTTACCTACGTAAAACCACAACGTGATATGCCAATTTCTATTTACCCTTCATAAGGACCCTTTTCATCGAATCCGTTCCGACTAAAGTGGGAGAGACAGACACCCGCTAGCCACCTTATGCAACTAGTGCATGTCAGTCGGTGGAACCTGTCTCACGTAAGCGTACGTGTAAGGTCGGTCCGGGCCGCTTCATCCCACAATACCGCCGAAACAAGATAAGACTAGTAGCGGCAAGAAGAATTGGCAACATCGACGCCCACAACTACTTTGTGTTCTACTCGTGCATAGAAACTACGCATAGACCTAGCTCATGATGCCACTGTTGGAGAACGTAGCAGAAATTCAAAATTTTCTACGCATCACCAAGATCAATCTATGGAGTAATCTAGCAACGAGGGGAAGGGGAGTGCATCTACATACCATTGTAGATCGCGATGCGGAAGCGTTGCAAGAACGCAGATGAGGGAGTCGTACTCGTAGTGATTCAGATCGCGATTGATTCCGATCTAAGCACCGAAGAACGGTGCCTCCGCGTTCAACACACGTGCAGCCCGGTGACGTCTCCCACACCTTGATCCAGCAAGGAGAGAGGGAGAGGTTGGGGAAGACTCCATCCAGCAGCAGCACGACGGCGTGGTGGTGATGGAGGAGCGTGGCAATCCTGCAGGGCTTCGCCAAGCACCGCGGGAGAGGAGGAGGAGGGAGAGGGGTAGGGCTGCGCCGAAAGAGAGACGTTCTCGTGTGTATGGCAGCCCCAAAACCCCGATATATATAGGGGAGGGGGAGGGCTGCGCCCCCATCTAGGGTTCCCCCCCCCCCCAAGGGGTGCGGCCAGCCCTAGATGGGGCTTGGGGGCGGCCAAGGGGGGGAGAAGGGGGGCGCCCCACTAGATGGGCCTTAGGCCCATCTGTGCCTAGGGTTTCCCCCTTCCCCCCTTTCCTGCGCCCTGGGCCTCTTGTGGGGGGGCGCACCAGCCCACCTGGGGCTGGTCCCCTCCCACACTTGGCCCACGCAGCCCTATGGGGCCCGTGGCCCCACCCGGTGGACCCCCGGGACCCTCCCGGTGGTCCCGGTACATTACCGATAGCACCCGAAACTTTTCCGGTGACCAAAACAGGACTTCCCATATATAAATCTTTACCTCCGGACCATTCCGGAACTCCTCGTGACGTCCGGGATCTCATCCGGGACTCCGAACAACATTCGGTAACCACGTACATACTTTCCCTATAACCCTAGCGTCATCGAACCTTAAGTGTGTAGACCCTACGGGTTCGGGTACCATGCAGACATGACCGAGACATTCTCCGGTCAATAACCAACAGCGGGATCTGGATACCCATGTTGGCTCCCACATGTTCCACGATGATCTCATCGGATGAACCACGATGTCGGGGATTCGATCAATCCCGTATACAATTCCCTTTGTCTATCGGTATGTTACTTGCCCGAGATTCGATCGTCGGTATCCCGATACCTTGTTCAATCTCGTTACCGGCAAGTCTCTTTACTCGTTCCGTAACTCACATCATCCCGTGATCAACTCCTTGGTCACACTGTGCACATTATGATGATGTCCTACCGAGTGGGCCCAGAGATACCTCTCCGTTTACACGGAGTGACAAATCCCAGTCTCGATTCGTGCCAACCCAACAGACACTTTCGGAGATACCTGTAGTGCACCTTTATAGCCACCCAGTTACGTTGTGATGTTTGGTACACCCAAAGCATTCCTACGGTATCCGGGAGTTGCACAATCTCATGGTCTAAGGAAATGATACTTGACATTAGAAAAGCTCTGAGCAAACGAACTACACGATCTTGTGCTAGGCTTAGGATTGGGTCTTGTCCATCACATCATTCTCCTAATGATGTGATCCCGTTATCAACGACATCCAATGTCCATGGTCAGGAAACCGTAACCATCTATTGATCAACGAGCTAGTCAACTAGAGGCTTACTAGGGACATGGTGTTGTCTATGTATCCACACATGTATCTGAGTTTCCTATCAATACAATTCTAGCATGGATAATAAACGATTATCATGAACAAGGAAATATAATAATAACCAATTTATTATTGCCTCTAGGGCATATTTCCAACAGTTTTGTGGTGTGGGGGATATCTAAGCCATTTATTGACATTTTTATCTTTTTATGTCTACCTAATGCTCAACAACAGTTGATTTATCAGTTGTATAAACGAAAGGAGAATCCCTAGTTAGCGAAGCAAGGTGATTAACGGCGTGGAGCACGGTACGACCATTGCCGTCAATGAGGCATAGATGTCACAAGGAATAGATAGTTCCAGTAGGAAGAGGTACCGATGTGAAGATCCACGCCGGGGCACCGTCTAGACGCATCATTCCCAATAGACAGACAATCTCGTAGAAGCCGCCGCAACAACCTAGTATGACGACAACCATGCGCAAAGCAGGATGGATTGTGGTGTGGGGGAAATACAAGTGACCTATTTGGATGCTAATGTAGAAGTATGTACCCTTCATCACTAGTTTAGAAATCTAAGGCTCACCACTCATTTTTGTGTGCCGATGAGGGAGAAAAAGTAAACATGTCTTTTCAACCTACCTGATGGTACATTGAGGCCATTCACATGGACCTGCATGGGTGGGTCAAAAGTGCTTGAGACAGATCTCAAGGAAAAAAACACCAGTAACCGAAGAGAAAGGTGATGCCCGGCTTGGAGCACATTCAAGGAAAGGAGAGCTACGACCATTGGCGTCAAGGAGGTAGAGAGATTACCGGGGACAGAGAGATCCACTAGGAAGATGCACCGATATGCAGTTCCATACTGATCGTGGATAAAAACAGCCTGGTCTACAGGCAACCATGTGATAGCGAAGCAAAGCATGCTAGACTGGGAGTAATGTCGGGTTTTGTCACTTTTCAAGTAAAGGGCGATTGCGTAAAGTTGAAGAAAGATGTACCCTTCTTACATGAATTTGGATGGTGTTTCCCGGATGAGTTTTTATACATGTGTGTTATATATGTAATCACTTAGTGGATGGTCTCAAGATAGAAATGTCCTTAGTGGATGATATCAAGACAAAAACCATGAGAACGGGAGGTAGGGAGAGCACTGCGTCCTGGCTGCCACCAAGATTTAATATGGTGCCATGACGTGGAGATGTGCGGTACTTGACGTCAGCTCTTCACTCATTCATCCAAGGGAATAAGAAATGAAGAAGTATGTACCACTAAGCATGTGTCCTTCTGATTGTAGGCACGAAGCAATACCTTTCCACGAAGCACATGTTGTTGACTCAGGTTAGTTTGCCATGTGTTTTTTTATGATTGTGATGTGGGGATATGTAAGTGTCTGCTTTGGATGCTTTTCTAGAAGTATGTACCCTTCATCGCTATTTTGGACATCTAAGGCTCAACACCACTCATTTTTTGCGTAATGGAGGGAGAAAACCTAAGCGTATACTTCTCCGTACTCGATGGTACATTCAAGCCATTTCCCATCGATCTGCATGAAGGGGGTCGAAAATAGTTGAGACAAATCTTCAGGAAAACACTAGTTACCGAAGAAAGGTGATGCATGGCTTGAAAAAGGTGGTTCTAGGTGTGCAGGAAATTTTATAATTCTATATCATAATATGTGTGGCGCTCGCACTACTGGAATCAGGGAATTTGCCATCAGCTTGTTCTTTGCCGTCTGCTAGCTGACGGCAAAGAGGGTATTTGCCGTCTGCTTTCAAAAAGCAGACGGCAAAGAACTGGCTGATGGCAAATATACAGTTTGCCATCCGCCATTTCTTTGCCGTCGGCCAGCGGACGGCAAAGGACCAGAAGGCAGACGACAAAGAGTCCAACTGGGCCCCACTGGACCCTACGGCTGATTAGGGCAGACGGACGGGTTGGATGCCATCTGCCAGATCTTTGCCGTCTGCCTTTGGGACCTTTGCCATCCGCCAGCAGACGGCAAAGGGTCGTTAAGCAGACGGCAAAGAAACACTCACGGCAAAGAGAAAACAGAACACGCGGATCAATCACCTGGATCGATGAGTTGGCAAGATCTGAGACGCACACTGATCACTCCGTCGGACGCATACCCAACCCACCCACGATGCACGCGCCCCCAGGGAAACACCCATGCGCCCCACGTCTCACCCCACCCCACAGTCTGCCTTATCCACTTCTCACCCCCACCCCACCACATCTCTCTCTCATCTCTCTCCCTGCTCTCGATCCACTTCCCCCGCAAGCGCTCGCCACCACCTCGCCGGCAGTCCCCGGCCTCGCTGGCCGCCATCGCGCCCGCCGGCCATGGCCCGGCCCCGGCCTCGCTGGCCGCCATCGCGCCCGCCGGCCATGGCCCGGCCCCATCGCCCGTCGCCCCCGGCTGATTCCTCTGCGCCCCGTCGCCTCTCGCCCCCGTCGGCCTCCTCGCCCCGTCGCCTTTCACCTGGGTGACCTCCGCACCCCGTTGCCTGTCGCCACCGGCGGCCTCCGCGCCCCGTCGCCTATCGCCCCCGCAGGCCTCGGCCCCGTCCCCCCCAGGCCTCTGTCGTCCCCGTCCCCCCAGGCCTCTGTCGGCCCCGGCGCCGTCACCCTCCCTCGACGCCGCACCATATTCTGCCTCAAGGAGCAGCGGTAGGTCCTCGGGCGTCCATGGTGGCGGTGGATACTGTGGTTTTTGTGCTGACTTTGTGTAGATGGATAATGTGGTGTTCATGTAAATAGAGTAATTTTGTGTAGATGGAGCAGATGCAAATCTATTCTGTGTAAATAGACTAATTTGGTATTGTGAAATTTGTTCATTCGTCGTCGATTGTTGGAACAAAGCGTAGATGGATACTGTGGTGCACTTGGGCTGCTGGTTCACTATATTTTAATAAACAAAATCCTTTGATGTCTCTGATTGTAATAAACGTGTAGATGGACATTTTTGCCGTCTGTTATTAGTCGGCAGACGGCAAAACATTAGTTTGGCGGACGGCAAAGCCTCCGTTAGCACCTACCGTGGCTAACACCCACTATTTGCCATCCATTTTCTTTGCCGTCCGCCACTGACGGCAAAGGCCGCTGCAAAAAGCAGACGGCAAAGAAGGTGTTTACCGTAGCCTATTTTGCCGGAGCCTTTTGCCGTCCGCAGCTGACGGCAAAGGCCTTTGCCGTCCGCCGTTCATGCCTTTGCCGTCCGCCGTGGCAGACGGCAAAATAGCTGATTTCTGTAGTGTCGCTAGCAACATGTGATAAGAGGGAAGGGAGTTGCCGCTTGCAGCACGTTCGAGGAGAGGAGAACTACGACCATTGGTGCTAAGGAGGTAGAGAAATAACCGGGGATAGAGATATCCACTAGGAAAGGGTAAGGATATAGACGTGCCGGGAAGAGATACAGATCTAAGGGGGGTGGCACCTTCTAGAAGCAGTCACCCCCGGAGACACATAAATGTTTGGATTGGAGGATGTAGCTTTAGTTGAGCCATGAGAATGGAACGCGTCATAGACACCAATGCAAGGCAAGGTAGTTTGAGGAGTGAGCCCTAGTAAGATCGAGCATGTTGTCCGCAGCATAGTCACCGACGTTGTGATTATGACTTCAATAAAAAAAGGTGGTTTTAGGTGTGCAGGGAATTCTATAATTACGTCATAATGTGTGTGGTGCTCGTTAGCAACATGTGATAAGAGGGAAGATAGTTGCCGCTTGCTTTTGAATTTT
Source organism: Triticum aestivum (assembly GCF_018294505.1). Taxonomy (NCBI): domain Eukaryota; kingdom Viridiplantae; phylum Streptophyta; class Magnoliopsida; order Poales; family Poaceae; genus Triticum; species Triticum aestivum. Next base: position 453,701,736 of record NC_057805.1, on the reverse strand, counting down.
GTATCGATTGGTCGATAGAACCATGCCTTTTATCGAAGATTTCCGCCTTCAACTGAGCAAATACTGTAAGCATCATGCATATTTTATTTTGTATCACATTGGTGTGGTTTGTTAAGGTGCTTATGATGAACTTTTATAATAAAACGTGTGTCGTCGACACACACAAAAAATAATCATATTAGCTCAATGGAAAGAAAAAAGCTACCCAACATGAAAAAAAGGCTGTTTTGATAACATCCCTTTTTAAGGTGTATATTAGTTCTCCTTTGGAATAAAAAAAAGTTTTAATAGGTATCAGACGAATATACTTTTTCAAAGGCGTACCATGATACGTGTGATTTTTTCATTTTACTATACCGATCTATTAAATATATGGTTCTTGATTTAATAAATAATCACTCCATCTTAAAATATATGGTTCTTGATTTAATAAATGCTTGCTCCGTCTTAAAATAAATGTCTTAACTATAGTACAGAGTTGGCACATTTATGTTTGGATGGAAGAAAAAATAAACACCCGACCCGGTTTTTGCCAAAGCCGTGCATGACAAGTTAGCATTGCGAGCTTGCCAGCACTTTTTTTTCGTCCAAGATGCATGCCACGAGTACGTCTGGATGCTTTTTTTCTGCTGGTACAAAGAACTACTTCGGGAACATACCATCTGAACCTTGTTGTACTACTAGCACAACTTGCTTGGTACTGCTTCTACCGGTAAGAGACTCCCGTACTGCAAGTGCGTTTTCACCAATTCAACTATGCGTAACACGTGCGTGATTCGTCAATTTTACAACTATGCATGCCCGACTAGCCGAAGACAAGTACGACTGCTCTTGGGTACCACAAAAGATGCTGCATCGGGTAGTGGGTTAAAAATTCAGGATACGTTTGCATGCTGCAGACATCAACAAATTAGGTGTTTATTTTAACATTCAGGCTAGGTGACCACGTGCGACATGGATTTGCATGCAAACGGGCGTGTCGGCTGTGCGACTATATTAAGAGAACCACAAGCCGCCCACCTATCCACACATACCACATTGCTTGGCACCCTCCACTTCTCCTCCATCGCGCCCTCCCTTTTGCATATCGCTACCATGAGCCACTCAGCACCGCCAAGAGCTCCACGAACCGAGCGTGCGCCGCTCGGCTGCCCGTACTGCTCGGGGGAGGTCCACATCTTTCGGTCCAACACTTACCTTCTCGTGACCCATCTGGGTCAACCAGGGGAGACACCACCCAATGGTTGCCGATTCCGCGACCAAGCAAGCCTCATAGATAGCCAACCATATCATCTGCTAGTTACCCCTAACGTTGCCTGCCACGATGTCATCCCACTAACGCAAAACGTGACAACGTGCTCTGAGTCCGAGAACCATTCTAGAATTGTAACAATAACTATATTGCATCATGTTACTAAGCTAGTCAGGTTTCATAAAGTACTCAACCACATAGCTTGTTGTGACGATATCACATCCCAACGACGATATGCCGTCACACTCAGATGTATAGCAATCACAGGAGCATGCAAGTTTTTGTTCGACAACTTAAAGGGGAGGCAATGGTCGAGCTATCGCGATTTTATGGTAACCTCACACGTGCGGCAGGGAGGTTGGTGAAATTTTTATCTGGTTTACACACGTAGAGAACCCCCGTCATAATACACCCATTAATTTCGCCATCACTTATAAAAATATGTGTTACTTTTAATTCTTATTTTTATTCTCAAATTCGTACTGGTATCATTTTTTTCGTCAATGAATTATATACGTACAGAGGTAACGCAATGGTATTTTTAAATGTTTTCTGACTATTGGGTCAAGCCATTTGTGGAGTATAGAGTGGGGGTGGCCTGACCACAGATGCTATAAATATAGCTTCCCCGAGAGCAGTGTCACACCCTGCAGCACTTCATAGAAGAATAGCTTGCGTTCCTAAGCCAGCAGAGCATGTCATCCAAACAGGAAGAACTGAGTGTTAGTATCCGGACTCACATCTTCATCCTTTTTACATTTACGTTTCCAGCTTTGCCTTTTACAATTTTTGTTTTTGTCTTCTTGAACATTGTGCAGATGAGGGACCTCGCAGCAGCGTGGGACAAAATTTACTTACCTTACGACGAGGTGGTGGGAAAGGACAACGAAATGACTTCGCACTACATGGTGTTTTTTGCGTTTTTACAATAAATATCATTTTATTGCAAATCAATTTTTAATTATTTCATTAAAACTCATACAACCTTTTTTTAATGTCGCTGTAGGCACCTGATTACACCCAGCAAATTGAGGATTGGTCAGAGGCGGACTTCTACACATTAGAATCGTTAGCGCGTGACCTCAATAATGTTTGATCTATTGATTAGAGATAGCCTATGTGCTAATGAGTTGGGAAATCAAGACTATCATGTAAATGGCATCATCGATATCCATTTTGTACACGGACAAGTGTATGATAGTGTTGTAGATGTTTGCCTGTCAACTTTCTTCAATAAATGGATTAAGTGGGCCATCGTTTATCATTGTGTGAAAAATATATCTATGTTTTTTTTAAACAATAACTACTCGCAAAAATCACACACTTTTAAAAAATGTGCATGTTTACTACTATATGCTTACTAAAAAACAAAACAAAAAATACGGTGAAGAATGCACCATAAAACTATATTGTGGGGAGAGATAAATGATACGGGTCACGACTCCGGGCAAAGACTTCGAGAAGGAATATATTTTTCAATTAACTAGTAGGAAGGTGTAGGGCAGACCCTTGTGCAAAACTTAAGGGATTGACTAGAAAAAACGGTCAACTAGAAAATCCAAAGTGGAATATTGATTTATAGGTTTCAATATAACCATCGGATCAAGATCCAACGTCCAACAACATCTTCAACATCGGTTCTCTTCTTCGTCATCGTATCTTTCCCCTAGCGGCCACCACGGCCCCGCCGGCACCAGCGGCGCAACCATGCCGCTTTGCCGGTACGCACACAACGGAACCACCCCACACCACCATCCTTCTTCCGCCCCCACAACACGCCAAACGGATCAATATACAATGTCCAGGGGATCATCTTCAACATAGGTTCTCTTCTTCGTCACCGAATCTTTTAACTAGCCGACTGACCGAACTTCACATTTTAATTGACTAACCCAACTTCAAAAAGCATTTGATAAAAAATGTAGCTATTGCGAAATGGTAATAAAGCATGCACAACTGCAAATCTTTTTTGCGTTAGTTGAACCAGAAAAATTGTAGCGCAAATACTTCTTCTTATACCGAAAAAGGGTTCCCTGCTTTGTAATACAAAGCAACCAACACCGATACAAGGAACGTTGTGGCAAACAGAACATCAAGCCCAAAGAAAAAGAAGAAGAAACAAATGCCAACAACGGCAACTCGACAAAGTGCGGATCACCCGCCACCGGTACACCCTCCTGACAAACAACCACAACCCAAGGCTCCGAACCGCCGCACACCAAGCAGCACCTCCAAGAAGGAATGCGACGTCGATGACGCTGCTGCCCAGACTTGTCCTAGGGTTTCCCCCGGCACGCGGAGGGAGGCCGGGATGGACATCACCCGACACCCTCCAGGAATGAATGGTGGCACCCGCAGGGTCACCGCACCGGAGCCGAAGAAACGGCAAGGATTTCTCCCGCACTCCAACTCAACCGCCCAACGGACCGGAGGCGACCAGCCAGACCGCCGCCCACCACCATGCGCCAACGCGGATGCGCCGCCACCCATGCCGCCTCACTGCGAACACCAAGACGAGACCAAGAGGACCAAAGAGAAGCGCCCCGCGGAGGGAGAAGCAGCATCGAAGCCGAACGGGAGGGAACCACCTGCACCGCTATCGTGGGGGAGGCCAGAACCTCCGGCGCCGTCGCGGTAGCCGTCTGGACGCGGCAGCAAGGCATGCCAGACCACCCCTGGCCCGGCCAGGTTCGAAATGGGCCAGCTTAGCCCCGCCGCCACGCTGCAGCAAGCCGGCGATGTCGCCGCCAGCACCCTGCCGCTCATCGCCTCTCCCCCGCCTACAGGAAGCCACGAAGCAGACACACCCCGCCGCCGGCCCGCCCAGGCCTAGATGGGCCCCAAAGGGCCAAGATCTGGGCCGAGCGGGAGCCGCCAGATCGCGCCGCCGTGTCGCCCCGCCGCCAGCGACGACGCCGCCGATCGTAAGCCCGTCCCCGCTCGCGCCAGGGACCCTCGCCACCGCCTAGAGACACCTGAGAGGGGAAAGGGGAGGGGGCGCCGCCACCATCACCGCCCGGGCCAGGCCCGTAGCGGGCGCCGGCGCTGGCGGCAGGGAGGAAGAGGGAGGGGGCGCACGGGGGAGGAGGATGGGCGCAGCCGGCCGTGGCGGGAGAGAGGGAGGGGCGGTTCCCCGAACCAGTCCTTTTTTTCAAGTTTCCAGAGTCTTCTTCTAAAATGGTATGCAGAAAAAAAATCTCGTGTCATTCGAATATAATTAAACATAAAAACACCCGATGTGTTACCTTGTTTGAATAACACTCATTAATGCTTACGTTTTATAAGAAAAAAAATCAACCGTAGCAACTTCTTTTATGTCCGATAACTTTTTCATCCGCTGTGCTATCTAAATCCTTGAATTATGGTCAATATAGACGCGCTACTTGTCATAATTGACATCTTTCTTATAATTTTGTGTAAGTATTTTCTTTGCCACAATGGCAAATTTTTTCATCAAAGGGCGCGAAAAGAGCCAAGATGATATCTATACCAACTTTCTGACCTTGGGTAAGTATTTCATCTGCCACAGTAGCACTTTTTTCTTTACATCGTGAAGACAAAAGTCAAACTAGTATTTTACAAAACATTTTTTAACCTTTTGGACAAGTTTTTCACTGCCTCAGTAAATGACATTTTATGTTGGTTAAGTTTTTCCCAGCCACAGAACTGACCATTTTACATCATGGTGAAAGGAGGTAAAATAGTGACTACATACCAATTTTAACCTTGGTTAACTATTTTTCACTGCCACAGTAACCCATTTTTTTACATCATGGTCAAAAGAACGAAGATAGGTACTCAATGTGCTATCCGTATCTAGCGGTCTACGATTGGAGGTACCTGCTCAAGACGACTGACGCAACGCTTCATCCAGTGCAGCTAGCACAGTAACCCATTGTTTTACATCATGGTAAAAAATACGAATCTAGGTACTCAATGTGCTACTCGTACCTAGCGGACAAGGCTTTGGCAGTACCTGCTCAAGAAGCCTCACGCAGTGCTCCATCCAGTGCAGCTACTATTTTACTCTATCGGCTCTATCGGCCAACGTTGGTTGCAAGCACAGTTAGTCAACATGCAGCACTACATCCCGTGCGGCTCATATACTACCGATTGGTCACCGTGGGTTTGCAAGGTCAGGTCATGATGAGTCAACGTGCAGCACTATGGCCCTGTTTGGATCACGGAGTTAGAGCTAGTTTGGGTTAGTTGGGGGCTCAAATAACCCAAAAGTATCCAAACAGGGAGGGTTAGAGTGGGTTAGTTCCATCTAACTTAACTATCCCGGTGGAGAGGTGCTTATTTGAGTTAGAGTGGGTTAGAAAATAACTCTAACTCTAACTGTGTTAGAGTATCCAAACAGGGCCTACATCCTGTGCGGCTCATATACTACCGATTGGTCACCGTGGTTTTGCAAGGTCAGGTCATGATGATAGTACGTGCCCGATGCCCGCGTGCTGCACTGTGGCTCCCGTTAGCTTTGGAAACGAAAACTACGCATTTAATGCGTTTGGCACAGTAGGTGACATCTCAATCCATCGTCTTGTCAAACGTTGCTTGGAAACGGAGCCTATGGATGAAAAGGCGTGAACTGCGGTCACTGTATAGGCGAGATTAATTTTATAAATACTAGTACTACTGGTACATACGAACGAAAGAATATTAGTAGTATTAGTACTACCTGTTCCAAGCATACAACACCTTGCTGCAATATAGGGATTGTTAGCTTCAAAAAAACAAAAAACAATTCTAGAAGAATTTTCTCGATCAATTCCTGTGTTTTTATTATCTCAATGATGATAAGAAAAAAATAAGTTTTACAAAAAAAGAAAAATCTAGACGTTTGAATTTCTAGCAACCGTCAGAACTTCAGGTACTGCAGGGATAATTACGAAATAGGATTTCCCCCGCTTTATATTATAAAGCACGAACATCGATCACAAGGTAACTGCCTGGGCGAACGGCAAAACAATTCCAAAAGAAAAAGGAAGAAGACTAAAATGCCAACAACGGCAGCTTGACGAGCATGAATGGTCCGCCACCGCTGCGCCCTCCATCTACGTCCAACCACTCGCCATGGCACCGGACCTCCGCGTACCAAACAACACCTCCAAGAAGGAATGCGACGCCAACGACGCTGCTGTCCGGACAAGTCCTAGGGTTTCCCCCGGCACGCAGAAGGGGAACGGGGGATGGGTAGCACCGACGCCTTTCAGGAATGAATGGTGGCACCCACCGGCGTCACCACGTCGGAGCCAAAAGAGCCGGCAGAGAATTCTCCCGCACCCCCATGCCCCGACACCCACTAGAACGGAGCCAAACCACCGTATTGCCACCCGCCAGCACACGCCACCACGGTCTTGGACCCATCCACGCCGTCTTGCTGCGAACACCACCACGAGGACAAGCGAGCATATGCGAGATGCACCTAGATGGCACGGACGGAAGCACCGGAGCCGAACGGGAGGGAACCGCCTCCACCGCCATCGCGCCGGAGGCCTCTGCCTCCCGCACCGATGCGAATTGCCAACCGGACGCCGCAACCAGGGCAAAAAAGGCGACCCGGGCCTGGCCGAGCCCATAGCGGGACCGCAAAGCCCTAGCCACGGCGCTGCTGCACGCCGGCAGCCAAAGCCGCCACCCCACCACCAGCCGGACACCTCGCAACCGTCGCCCGAGAGCCCCGCATACGCCACGCCCGATGCAGGCCCGCCCCGGCCTAGATGGGGCTCGAAGGGACCAGATCTGCGTCGGGCGGGCGCCGCCAGCCCGCGCCACTGCGCTGCCCCGTCGTCAACGACGACGTCGCTGCCCAGAGTTTGCCAGCGTCGCCCGGTCCAGGCCCGTGACGCGCGCCGGCGACGGCGGCGGGGAGGAGGAGGAGAGGAGAGAACGCTCACTGCGAGGAGTGGGGAGGTGCGACCGGTCGCCCACGGGGACGACGCGGTCGCGGGGGCTACTGCAGGGATAATTACCATTAGGAGATTTCCATAGAAGGTACCTAGCCGGGTGATTTCTTAGTCCTTCTTAACAAAACTTAAAGGAAACATACAAGTAGACATTCTTTTCTTCCTGTTGGTCAAGTACTATAGAGTACTACCAAACCTTTTCAAGAAAAAATAAATATAATGCATGCAATCCTCAGCTAAAAGATACCCAACCAATGCACTTATGGTAAGGCGGATATAGGTTTCCTCCTAGGGAAAAGATTTTGCATTGATAGCAACAATTAAGTGTAAGTAAAGCGTGCAGTGGGAAAAGCATCTTTTCAAGTATTACATGAGACCGTACCGATGTGAGCAGAAGGAAGTTGAATCGGCAGCCGTTCTGATTTTTCCCACCAACATTTTGTACACAAACTGTATGGATTGCGGGACCGCAGCCGGCGGTGAGCCCCACGCAGAAACTGAACAGACGAGCTACTACTGGTGCTATAAATAGTAGACGTGAATGCAAAAGGCATGTCAGTTCACCCACCGCAAGAGCAATAGGAGCACACATAGTCATGGCTTCCCGTTCATCCCTTAGACTGGGTTCTCCAGAGAGTCAAGTGTCAGCAGCTGCTACTAGAGACAAAAACAAGCCATCCATCCAATCTAGTTTCAGCACATCCCACTACCATGCTGTAGTTAGCAAATTTGGTATGGCAGAACGTAAGCTGCTTTGCCGATACAAACTAGATTAGCTGCTAGAGATCCCTCCACACAAGGAGCACAAAAGGCAATTCACTGTCTTCGTGCTGTCTAGGATAGATGAGCACACTGGCGTCATGGACGACGGCCATGGAAATAGTGTCGTGATGACCTGCGAAGATGTCGTAACAATTCTTGGCATTCCGAGCGGTCCCATTGACCTGGCGGAGGCACCAGATGTCGAGGGCGTGGCAACAGCCACTTTGATGGTTGAGTCGGCGAGGGATAACCTCGAGCGTCTCATCGGCAAGGAGAAGAATAAGGACGATGAGAAGGTCTTCATACAGTCATTCCTCGCATTTTGCTTTGGTAAGACGCATATGTTTAACAAAGTACTAGCTTTTTCTGTTTTTTTAGCTGTTGGATCTGCTTCGACTTTCTAATGCCGTGTTTAGGTTCGTTGTTGCCAACCTAGTTCAATGGAACCATAGAAATTTTGCTAGAGATGGCTCTGTCATACGTTATTTTTTCTGAAAAGCTTTTTTTATAAGGCATGATTTTTTAATAGTGTTATATATTTGGGTAGATATGGCTTCGCAATACACTTTTCTTATACGGAATTTTTATTATAAGGTAACATAGTGTGATATAACAGTTTACTATTTTGATTAGCAGTATACGCTCGTGCAAACCCACGATTACACGTGAGCTTCATTTATTTTCTGTTAAATTATTCAGATACGTATGTAATGAGAATGTGTAGACAGCGAATTTTCGTGGTTCTTTTTATGTTGGGCTATGCTCATGTCATATCTTTTTCACCCAAAAAAATCGTTAACATAAGTGATATAATTTTTTGAAATCCTTTTTGAAGGCACAATGTTTTTCGGATGTGTGCTAATATGGCCATGACATTAGCATATCCAGATGAAAACACCGCCTGACCAAAAATTACCCTCTTATTACAATATGTATGAACAAATACATTTGAGTACGTTCTTTGTCATTTTTTACCATAGCCGTCCGAACTTTTTGTTGCTGACACCTCTATTACTTACAGCAATGAAAATATGACAAAACTTTGATGTGATGTACTACACTGCAGGATTTGTCTTGTGTCCTGGTAAGATCGATGTGCAAGTGGTTAGAGCCGCTGGAGACACCGAGAGGGTAGCAGAATATAACTGGGCGAAGCATGTTTTCAACGCCACGATGGATGATGTGGCTACTGTGCAAAAAGCTAAACGTGAAGGCTTGACGAACATCAAGCTAGAATCGTGCCCAATACTGCCGCAGGTTTGCTCTTTTAAATACAATTTTTATTTTTACACATCGTCTGACCAAACTTATTGATGTGTACATGTCTTATACGAAACAGATTTTTTACCTCGACAAAATAATGGGACCACCCACGCCAATGCACTCTCTGTATGTCCCAATATCAAAGGCTTACAGCATAGATATGTCAAAGGGAAAAGCCCATGTAGTAGACGGAGAACAAGAAAGAGCAGGTGCCGAAGAACAACAGCCGCCAACCGAAGGTGAAATGTTCGCCACAACAAAATCTATTTTGATGCATGAGGTTTCTAACCTTCTAGGGGATAAAATTTAAACCATAATACTTAATTTTCTACAGGCAAAAAAGCTAAGCCTACAATAGTGTTCCAGAGAAAGGCTAAAGTGGAGAGCAGGTCGAAAGGTGGGCATGACGGTACATGAAGTGTTTTTCAAAGTGAATTTGATGTCAACAATACTTTATGGTCGAACAAAAGTGCTCAAGATATCTCTCGCATGTATTTGTCCATGTCATTGTAGGAGACGTCGACATGCCGGTCCAGCAACCAGAGAATCTTCTTGAAACTATCAAGAAGGGGATTGCTGAGTTAACAAAAGCAAGTGCCTTCAAAATATATGATGGCCCAGGCAGCTGTAGCAACAAGAAAAGTGATAAAAGTAAATAAAACTTCTTGTTGTTTGGAATGACTTTAGTGTTTTCTTATGTTTAGTGCAGTTGGATATTTCAGAAACTAATGCTTATCACTGATAATCTACAAAACATTTTTGATTTAGGTCCCCCAAGCATTGAGTTTCTCTGTGAGGTTAAAAAACATGATGCCACTACAGGGGCAAGAGGATCAGTAGCAGCTCCTAACATTCCAGAAAATGTTGTCGATGCAACCCCACTTGATATGGCTCCACCTATCATGGACAATGAACCAGACCTGGAACAGTTTGTAGCTAACATACCATGTAAGATATCTGGTTGAGTGACATGTTTTTTATTTCTACTCATTTTCAAAGTAAACAATTGCTGACAGATTTTTTTCTTTCCAAAACGAAGCTCATGTGCTCACTATGATATCAATGGCTGCGGCTGGGCAAAACAATATGAGCCAGAGAATCTTCGACCACATACGCAATGCACCTATCGTGAACCCTGTTGGTGAGTGTTCTAGATTGTCAATTAGTAATTTTAAACAAAATTTTAAAACATGTTGACTTTCTTATGAATTAATGAACAGCTCAACAGATGGAAGCTGGCCCATCTAATGCTAACGAAACGATTGCACAGTCCCTTCAAAATCAGCAGGCCCGTGCTGGGGTGCTATACCGATGGATACTGTTTGCTGCTACAGACGACTTCTTAATAAGGTATTTTTTTCCTTTTTGCATGAAATTCATTTGGCATTTAGCCTCACACGAAAGTTTGCAAAACAAAGATATCAACTAATCCGTGTCATGCAGGAACTTTATCTACATCCCTGGACAAATGCCATTGATTATAACAGGGACTAGTCTGAAGAAGTAGCTCAGCGGTGCATTTCAGAATGACATGATGTCAGCTGTAGTTGTGCTGTTCAATGAGGTTGACCACAAGGCGTGTGAGCATCTTTCTCGCTTGCGCAATCGTCATTTCCTTCCTCAAGAGTTCGTGGTAAGTACCTAAGATAATAAATAATTCGGCGTGGTCAAAACAACTAACGAATGTAACTTTATTTTAGGACTTGCGATATTTACAATGGAACTCCACCTCTGGAAGCCATAGGGCACTTCTTTAGGGGTTCAAGTGTACCATACAAGGTCCAGGACTGCAAAGAGGTACCTTGCTATACATCGACAAAATTGTACACAATTTTTTCTTTGCCTCATCTTTTGATAGAACTAAATCTGTGAGAAATGTAGTATTGAACAATAACAATTCTTTTCCAATATCAGGTAGTTGTGATACTAGGTGACAAAGTCAATTGGGTCTGCTACGCTTACAATATTAAGGGAACACATACAACAGTGCATGTGTACGACCCTGTGGTCAATGGTGATTTTCCCGCCATAGCTGTGGCCAACCACCATCGTAAAGCTTATGATCTTTTTCTGGCACTGGGTCACTGCATGTCTATTGTGCTAGGTGCAACTATTCCTAGTGCACTGGGCTTTAACATCATCAAACACACTGGGGGTCCAGGAGCGAGGTTAGCTCTAACAAACATTGAGTCTTAATTATCATTTGTAAGAAATATCTGCAGGTTGCTGAAATAATTCATCATTTTTCTTTTTAAAAAAGCCCAAATGATGCGATATATGTTGCATATGCCGCGAGGAACATGACGAACAACCAAGCCAAACCTGTGCTGGACCAGGTATCAGATTGTTTGCGCTGCTGCATTTTTCGGTGTCCTATGAAATGTTTATTCTTCATCAAATGCATATACAATATTGTTGGAAAACTCAACTATTTTTCAATCAAACTGTTCCAGGAAGGATTGCTCGAACATAGGAAGGTGCTTGGATACCTGCTCATGACCATGGATTCCAACATTACGAAGATCAACGGCGTCTAAGCAACATTCTCATGAAGACTATCCATCTTTCTTCACTATAAAAATGTTTGCGACTGAAAGTTGCTGTATGTCTATGATGCCATGTGTACCTAAAAGCCCTCACACACTGTGTGTGTTGTGGTCTGTCAGTGTTAGTGTCTGTAATTCGGTATGAGACTATTTGTTGTCAGTCGTAAAATGCACTTTGTTTTGTATTTGCTGGTCCATGAGACAGCTAATGACTATGTTAAGTGTTCTACATCACTTAATGCCTAAGTTCTACTTCTTCATATACTTTGTTGTCCGCGTGAAATGATGTTTGATTCGGAAACTTAAATCAAATATAACGTGTTCATGTTTGTCTTGTCTGTAAATGTTCTCAAAAACAAATTGTATATGCTGGCGCAAACGAACATACAACTACCGCGGAGGTAACTTAGATCTAGGCGAAGGATTCAGATATTGACATCTGAAACAAATATCCGAAAACCAATCTACTCCATATTTTTTATTACTACAATAGTTTTACGACAACCAGCCACTAAGATACAAAAGTTCCTTCACATACTTTGTAGGGATGGCCTATGTCTCCCGCGCACAGCTCCGGAGGGCAAACCCTAGCGCCGCAAGCCATATTACCTTCGCCCACTCCCCTCGACGCAGCCGGATTAAAGCCAGGATCCGGAAGCGCGCGAGGCTTCTTATACCCTCTATTGGTTGCGGCTGGTGCGGGTGGTCGGCGGCGCACGGTGGCGCCGACGCGTTAGGCCTCGCGAGGTGGCCTGTTAAAGCAGCGGCGGCGCTAAGTATTGCAGTTTTCGGTATTCATGACTATAGGCGGTGCGTCGGTATTCTAGGGAGATGGAGATGTTTGTGGCATCTACCACAACGTGGTGGTGGCTCATAGCGTTGGTCTAGGTCGTTTCACGGCGACGGCTGGACATATCCGGCGTCGGCCAATAGATGAGCGGCTTGTTTCGTACTTCGGAGTCATCGTGAGGGCATGCCGCCAGACTAAGGCCAGCTGGCGTCGGCGGCGAGGCTTCTTCTACCCTTTCTCCGTGGCTCGGCGGCGAGAGTTGGCGGCACGCTGGCATCGGCGAGAGTCGACGCATTAGGCTTCACAAGGTGGCCTCTTATAGAAGTAGCTGGATCTAGCCGATTCGGCGTAACTAGATTTGACCATTTTCCGTAGATGATACTGTAGGCGGTAAGACATGGTGGTGGCTCGTGGCGATTGTATAGGTCATTTTGCGGCAGCGGCTAGAGATTTTCGACGTCGGCCATCGATTAGCAGCTTGTTTTGTCCTTCTTTCCCTTCCATCGTCGTCCGTGTGCTGCCTTCGTAGAAGGGCTGGACATCTCCCAGTCGTGATCGGTCGCTCGTCTCGCGCCCCGGTAGTAGGACCGGACTAGTCTCTCACTGGGTGCAACAGGACGGGTCGATGAGGCCAGCATTTGGGCCGCCCTATCGGGTATTTGTGCTTGGGCTGGCCAGGGGTGCGAAAGACGGGGCCTTTCCAATCTTCTATTTTCTTGAATAGCGGCGGGTCTCGGATGAGATGGTGTCAAGGTCTTTGTTCCTGGGACGACAATGGGGGTGGTAGCGGTATGCTCATGGGAAAATCCGTGTATTCGGTGCTGCCAGATGACCATGGGATGTGGGCGGCATGGTGGCGTGGGTGTGGCGTTCTATGGCGTCGTGTGTTGGCCGGGTGTGAAAACCTGTCCTATATTCTTGAAGGCGTGGTAAAGATAGGACCAACAAAAAGAGATTGTCGATATAAGTTAGAAAAGAAAATTCATCATGCATGGAGTCGCAAAAAAAAAGATAACAAAAATCCATGAACATACGGATTCATGTAAAAATAAAACACAGTACAAAACATAGTACACCAAGGACGCTACAGGTTAAATGAAGTGACACTGAACATAAACTTGCATAACCACATGAGAACATTTGCGCTCAGACTCCCCTAGTAGTGCAATTACCCTTTGTGTGCCCCGGAATCTTGCATAGGCTACACTTCACAATCCTTTTTTTGGATGGAGGGGGTGGCATTGGACCGGCAGTATCTTCATGAGCATGGCATGGGCCGTCCTTGTAGTGTTTTCTAGCTTTCTTAGCCACAATGTAATCCATACGACTCTTTGGGCGAAGGGAGCTAGGTCGTCCTTTAGACAGCACACGTTGTGGAGGAAGAAGTTGGGTTTCTGACCCAACATCAGTTATGGTATGCCGGACAGGATTTGCTTGTTCGGCGATAGTATCAATAAGCATATCTGAAGCCTTCTTACTTGCAATTTTTTCTTTTGCCTCACATATAGCTGCGAACGCCGTTTGGAATGACTCAGACCCGGATTCTGCCTCCTTGATAAGGTCCATAGCAGCCACATATAGAACATTTCTTCTATACGTAGTTTGGGAAGACAGCTCCCCCATTTCACCCTCGTTTGCCAGGTGCAGTGGTCTCGATTCCCTTGCCCATAAAGTCCATCTTTTGACTATATTCCTTGGTGGAATCTTGCCAATATTGTTCTGAACTAATACCTGAAAAAACAAAATTACGAGTCAGATGAGAAATCATTAATGTAGTGCTGTAAAAATGAGTTTGAGACGCATGACATAGGACCATAATGAAAAAAATGTGTGCATACCTTTAATGAATGGCAGCACAACAGGCTGACATGATCAAAAAATCCACAATCACATGTGACAAAGTCCCCACCGTCTTCCACTTTGACGGTGAATACCTTTTTGTCATAATCAGTTAAGGCTAGTTGCGGCGACAATTTGACCTTGTAGACGTGTCCAGGCTTGGAACGGCGTGCATCAAATGAGCCTGATCTAAAAAGTTCGTGTGAAAATTTTTTGTACAAGGCCTTCGTGTACACAGCCGCTGCATCTATCTCGATAGTAGCGCCAATTACAAGCCGCCTGCGTATCTGTTATTCAGTGGAATAAGTATATAATGTGTGAGATAAAATAAAACAATGTCAGATAGTAGCTGGAGTAGTACTCATACTATACAAACAAAATACATGCATGCCTTTTATACCTGCTTGCTGACATAATTTGCCTCGTCTTCTGCCTGGCTCCTGGAATCAAGTAATTTGTTGTACTGCTTAACAAACAAGTGCATTGGGGATGATCTGCTGATGAACTTTTTGAGGAGATGATTCGCACTCTCGCTCCGTTGCGTGCTGGTCATCCCGGCACAGAATGTGCCCATGAAGTATGGCATTGCCCACATGTCCCTCCACTTGAAAATCCTGCGAAGGTACTTGTTTCCTTGAAGTTTGTATTTTTTAATCAATTGATGCCACTTCGCTCAAATGATTCTACATCCGTCTCTTCATTTACTATCGCGTGGAATTCCTTCTTGAAGGCAGAATGTTTGTTGTACACGTGTCCAATTTTCTCTTTCAAGACCTTTAACACATGCCATCTGCACCACCTATGACGTGACGGGTGTGGGGCATTGTACTTCGTAAAGCATTTTGCATAGCTTTGCATTGATCTGTAGGAGTACCAAAGAAGAATGATCAAACTAAGGCGAACATATAATAGCATATGTATAACCTGACAAACTACAACAATGTATGAAGACAACTTTTATAATCTGACCTGTCAATATAGTAGTAGGATGTTTCCCGTCCATCAAGTCAATAAAGTTTCTGAATGCCCATTCAAATGTGGGAGTCTTTTCATCAACCATGAGGACGCCGCCAAAAATAATAGACTGGAAATGGTTATTCACACCAACAAAAAGCCCAAATGGCATGTTATACAGGTTGGTCCTGTAAGTGGTGTCGAAAGTAACCACATCACCGAAATGTGCATAATCCAGCCGATTTTTACCATTACACCATATTACTGTTTTCACCCTGCTTTCACCGTCTACTTGCACACAAACTTTGAAGTCCGGATCTGTGGCACTCATATCCTAAAGTATACTAGTGGTTTTGGCCATATCATCAGCGATGGAATCATGAGCTATGGTTGCACACAGAATTCTCAATGTCTGCTTCCTAAAAGGCATGCCTAGAGAAGAGCCAAGACCTGACCCTAATATGTTGTATATCTGGTCAAACCTGATGTTGTTCTCCCTGAGGTTACGAATAAAATCCTTTGCTAAAGGACTTATAACGCTATGTGATTTCCACTGTTTTTTCTCGCCACACTTCACAGATAGTGGGTGATTGTGCTTGTTAATGAAAACGGTCACATACCATCCATGGTCGTCAGTTCGATGTAGTCTTATACGAGCTTCACAACCAGTGCGGCATGTTGTTGTGTTGGGCCTTTCTTCTTTGCCCTGTAATAATGGTAAAGACACAGAGTGAAAGGCAGACAAAAAAAGTATGAACCAATAATCCGACCGAGACAAAACAAACAATTAAGATTAAAATGATGCATACCGCACACTGGCAAACGATGTCCTGCATTGTTCTGTAATTTTTGTTATTAGTGCTACTCTTTCCATAGCGAATACCAAAACCACACTCCCAAGAGAACATGTTGTAGAAATCGTAGGCTTCATCCTTTGAATCAAAGATTGTTCCAACACTTGGAACGAACACATCTGCATCGCCCCTAAAAGCAGTGCGCTCCACACACTTCTGGAACGGACTTTTTACTGCAGGGGCAATTCTGTAGTCCATTCCTTCAAACGCTTCCCGTTTACTACATATTTCGGCAAAACCGTTATAGAGTATTAAAACAAAGTTATAATAACGTAACGACCCAGCAAAAACGTAGAGAAACAAAATAAACGAGGAGTAATAAAACATGACCTGTTTGCACAGTGTGCTTACAAAACTATGCTAAATATTTTTTTAAGCATGATTTTTTGGATTGTGTTGCTTAAAAGACTGTGTTGATATGTTTTCCGAAGAACATCCTGTCGTACTCACAAACATTGATGAATTTTAACGGCGGCAAATATAGTCTAAAATAGTACTAATAAAAAAAACTAGTTGTCATTTACACACAAAACCTGACGTTTTGCTGATGGTTCACACTATTGAAAACCTCGCTGTAAATATCGAACAAGACTAATTAACAACACAAACGACACTTGACAGTTCATAAATTATGCCATTATCACCATCGTACACCACAGAAAAACTACTTCTAACAATAGTTAAAAAATCCCAGTGTAAAAAAAACAAAATGTACTACCTTTTCCGCTTAGGTGCCGATCTTCCAGAATGCAGTTCTGAGAACTCTGGATTCGCTGTGATTGAATCAACAACACCACAGCCAGGATTAGAACAATCTGATAGCTCGGTGATGCCTTTGTTTGATCTGAAAGGAGGGGGTCGCAGGTGCTTGAGTAATTTTTTCAGGGGAAAAAGATAAGTATGTAAATCAAACATGAGACGGCATCTTTCTGATGGCCACTGAACGGGGTAAATACCTGTTAGAGAGCGTATCCATGCCGGCAGGAGTGAGATCAACAGCCATGTGATGATGGTCTAAAGAGGTGTCTTCTTCGCTATCCATGCCGGATGGAGCTCTCATGCTGCGAGCAAAGGAGTTGTTGGCAGAATGGGCTCCTCATCCGCTATATGTAGCAGCCTGGAAGATGAACAGTACCACAAATGAATGAGCACAGGATAGCTTTTTTATTCATGGTCCTGCCCAACATTCATCGGCTCAAGTGCTAAAGCTTTTAGATAAGTGTGCCATTCATCATTACGATGAAAAAAAACTAGCCTCCGCAGGCTTAGGGCTGTGCCAGCTAATCGCTGGAATCAAAGAGACTAACGAGGCCTCTGGCTGTTTGGGCTTTAATTGATCCTTTTTTGAATTCAAATGGTATACGGATCCATATGCAGAAGGCTGGGCAATCCTACGGCCTGGACCATAGGTTCGGCCGAACCATGGTTCAGAATCTCGCGTCTCGCGCGCCGATCCAGCACCACCACCACCTTCTCCCGCAGGGCGCGCCGGTCGGGCAGCAGCAGCTAGCACCACCACCTTCTCCCGCAGGGCGCCCCGATCGAGCTGCAGCCCTTCCTTCTGCAGGGTGCCCCGCCCCTCCCGCAGGGCGCGCCGACCGAGCTGCCGCACCGCTTCCTCGCGCCGCGCCTCCTCCCGCAGAGGGCGCCGATGGAGCTGCAGCACCGCTCCCTCGCGCCGCGCTCCATCGACAGCACGACGCGCGGCGAGTCTTCGCAGAGGCAGCCCGATTGGTACCCGCGGTCGACCTCGCCCTCGACGCCCCACTTTGCAAGCGGCAGCAACCCTCCCACTCCGGATTCCACGAGCAGTGGCCCAGCGCTCGAGGTGGAGGAGATGCTAGCCAAGCTGCCCGAAGTCCTGACGCGCATCAAGCTCGACCTTCACAAGGCCATGGGGACAGAGCACGGGAGTTCGGAGCTCCGCATGTTGCTCGAGTGCTTCGAGGGCAACTACAACCGTCTCCGGGAGCTCGTGCAGTCCTTCGTGGAACCACACAAGCCTGTCTGGGGGCGCTGGCTCATGCGAACGCCTGTCGACGAGACCGGTTACATTTGGTAAGCGAGTTCCCGATCGACCCTGGTCCCTGGATCTGCGTGCCTACATGCTTACCTGTAGTTGCTGACTTGAAAATGGATGTGCATGCTGCAGGCTAACTTCTATTGAGAGTCTGTTCAAGGCCGTCCCGGAGTACCCCCGACCTGTGCAGGGAGATCATCCAGTGCCTGATCCGCGAGAATGTCACAGGCAACAACGCCAGGGGACGGGAGCTCCTCGAGATATGCTTCCGCACACTGCCATACCAAGAAACCAAGGTAATCTTCTCGCACCCGAGCTTTGCCTGCATATTTTTGGGCTGCCTGGGTCATTTGGTTTGCACTAATAAACGTGCAATGCGCCTGTTGATCAACGAACAATATTGTGTCTCAATATGTATGTAATAAGAAGAAAAATTACTCAACATGATGTAGTACAATCCAGTATTAGTGGATAACTACTGGATAGAGAAGCAGGATTAGAATCATGGTGCAGTGAACGTCGTATCAACAAATTTTGATTCAGGCTTCTTCTGAACATGAGGCAATATCAACACCTGAGCATTCTGCTCTTTTGTAGTGGTTTACAGTTTATACAAGTAGAGTACTTATTCATCCGATGCTGAAAATTAAAATAGGACTATGATATTTGACACACGTGTGCCATATTGCTAAAAGTGCCACACGACTATTCTCCCTTCGATCCCACCTCCTCCCGAGTCCCGAGCGACCGCCGCCCATCTTCTTCAGTTTTTCTCGCGCCTGTAATTTAAAATAGGCAAAAAAAATGGCATGGAAGGGGAATCGAATATTGCTAAAATTAAAATAGGACTATGATATTTGACACACGTGTGCCATATTGCTAAAAGTACCACATGACTATTCTCCCTTCGATCCCACCTCCTCCCGAGTCCCGAGCGACCGCCGCCCATCTTCTTCAGTTTTTCTCGCCCCTGTAATTTAAAATAGGCAAAAAAGATGGCATGGAAGGGGAATCAAACCCAGACACTCTCATATATAACTAAGCTGCAACATTCAACTGGGCTAGCCAACTTAACTGATTACATACAACTTACATACTAGTTGTATCTTCTTGAGACGAGAATAAGCAAAAGAGGTAGTGATCAGTAACTGAAAATCCAGAGCAACGGCCTCACTTGTACGGGTTTTAGAACAATGCACCCTAGTTCTATCTTTCTTTTTTTGCACGTTTCACACGGTTCACAAACCCGGGCGTCCTCTTCGCTCCTTTTCAGATGCAAAATTCATGATGTTTGCAGGTAAGTTATCAGGTACGAAGTTGTAATGTTGTCATGCTTTTCTTACTCAAGTTTTTGGGGTATGTTTCTCAATAGCTTTTCCCCTGTTTGAACTTAAATTATCAAGTATGGGCTTCGTATATTACCATGATATTTGCAGATAAGTTATCAGGGATGTATTTTTCAACCCCCCCCCCCCCCCCTCCCCGCGCGTCAATGTTATAATCATGTTTGTACGTAAGTAATCAGATATGCGATGAGTAAATTATCACGTTATGTAGACAGAAGTTATTGCGTGTTCACAAAAAAATTCACTTGGGCAAATTTACTATGGTGTTTTGTATCATGTTTACGGTGTGTAAATCATCATGCTAGGTACATAGAAGGTACTGCGTGTATGTTTTCAACAATTTTTACACCCCCAAATCAGAAAAGTTACCATGATGTTCATACACAAGTTATACACACATCGGGGTATGTTTCAACATCTTTTTTCCCGAGTCAAAAGTTAACACGGTGTTTTTACGTAAGTTATCATGTCCGCGGTGCGTGAATTACCATACTATTTACATAGAATTACTGCGAGTATTCTCTAAAACTTTCCCTATCCAAGAAATTACCATGGTGTTTGGACGTACATTACCGTGTTATTTGCACAGAAGCTGCCGGGGGTAATTTGCAATGATTATTCTCCTAGTTAAAGTTACCGAGGTGTTTGGACGTAAGTTATCAGGTCTGTGAGCCATATATTACCATATTATGTACAAATAATTTAGCGAGGGTATATTTTCCAACAACTTTTTCCTAGGACAAAAGTTATCATGGTGTTTGTATGTAAGTTATCGGTTATGAGCTGCTTATACTACCATGTTTTTAAAAAAATAGCGGGGATATGTTTGAACAATTTCTTTTCCAGGGTCAGAAAGTTATCATGGTCTTTATAGGCAGTTTAACAAGTCCGCGGTGCTTAAAATACCATGCTATGTACACAAAATTTACCATTGTATGTTTACTACAACTTTTTTTTCTACCGAAGAAAAAATATTGCAGTATTTTAAACGTAAGTTATCAAATCTATGGTGCATATATTATCGTGCTATTTACACGATATTTATCGAAGGTATGTTTTCAACATTTTTTACTCGCGACTCAAAATTACAGCGGTGTTTGTGTGTAAGTTATCTAGTCTGTCGTGCGTATATTATCAACTATTTACAGAGAAAATTACCGGCGTTATATTTTTCAATACAAAATTTTAGGGTCAAATTTACTGCGGTGATGGTACCTAAGTTATCAGAATCAGTATAGGGAACATTCAAGGGGCAGTTTACTGCAAGTGAGAGAGATACCTACCCGACAAAATATCATTCTTTTCAAAACTACTTTTGCTTTTTTCTTACCAAAAAAGAAAGATTGGGAGCAAATTCCATGAAAATTATAGCAGCAGATAGTAGTAGCATGAAGGAGCACAGGTGGAATTTGCTAACTAGCATCACGCAACAGGTAGATAGCAGCTAGCTAGCCAAAATACAGCATTCGTTGGAAACATAATTCAGGCATTCGTTGTACTGAAAAAAGAAAGGGCATGTGTTGCCCAGAATCAAAATACTACTGTCTCCTCTGTTTTCAATTGCTCTGATCTTTCTCTGAAACTCTGAAGCTGGCATCCGTTCGAAACACTGCATGTGTGTCCACTGAAATTGGAGAGCGAGAGAGATTGTGAGGGTCTCAGCCAACAGGAAATGGGGTCAAGATGGACTTGCTGAACTTGTGGCATCTCTCGGCAGTAGTCATACACCTACGCGATAACCCGGATGAACACAAATCATCAGATCGCAGGGTCGCTCGGCTAGGCCGCCATTGGTGATGAATCCAAGGGGGGGAGGGGGTTTCTAGTCCTAGCTAGGCATACCTCGGCGCCGCCATGGCCATCGAAGAGGGCGAAGAGGTGCGACGGGAGGCAGAGCGTGTCGGCGTCGAGCCCCATCCCGTCGAGGTCATGGCGCCTGGCGAGCAGGCGCACAGGCATGTCGGCGAAGCGCGGGACCGCGGCGGATGACTCCTCCATCGTCCCGCCGTGATCCGGCGAAGGTCCACCACGGTGGCAGCACGTCTGAGCGCATCTCTTCAGGCCGGCATGCCTTGCGGGACAAATCCACGCCAAGGACGATACCTGCGACAGTGCAGGGAGGAAGACGAGCGAAGGGGAAAGGGCCACACGATTGAATCTGACGGCGCTGGATGTGTTCGGTCGTTTTTGCAATCTGCCACACAGTTGCCATATACATATTTCGATTAAAATAATAACATTCATGGACATAGGTTCAATGTTTCATTGAGAAACTATCAAACTAGGCAGAGGAACTGTAACAACCAGATAATCTAGTATCGATCCTATAAATTAAATGAAACAACATGGGAGACCATGTTCAGCAAACATCTGGACCCCCTCCATGGTTAGAGGTATTTGCACTTCCCCGGACTCTGTGCGCCGTAGCTTCAGAGAACCCAGCTGCTTCACATTTCCACAGCAACCACAACGGCAAATTTGCAAATCGCCAAACAGCTTGACGCAAACAAGCGCATTCCTGCAGTCCTGCCCAGTGATACGTTCCTTCACAACTGTCATACTTTCTTCCCATGTACCTTTGCTGATTATGTGTTCCTGTCCAGGCTTTGATACAGCATGCCATCTCTGACATGAAGAAGAATATGCACCGTTCGCGATTTTTTTTTTTGAAATGGTCACCGGGGGGAAAGGCTCCCCACCTGAATATATTTCAAAAAGAGGCGATTTGGCTCCTCATGCCTAGCTTTGTGCTCGACCTACGCCAAAGGCGACGAATGCGAGGGCCTGGAGTTGTCCATCATCAATGAGATAGGAGATATATGCCAAGGAAAATACAGGTTTGTCCCACTAAACTGATGGCTTGAGTAAAACAGAATTATAAGTCACTGAAATCGTAATGACTGGTGAAAAAACTCTTGTCACCTCTGCGCAGCAACTACCTGCTGCAGCATGTTACAGAGCACGGAAGCGACGAGTTCTTGTGCAGCGTCCTCAACTTCTTCATCCACCTGGAGGCTGCCAAACTGGCTGAGCTGGTGCACGGTGAATTCAGCAAGTATGCAATTCAAAAGCTACTTCAGATAGGCATGACAGTAAGTGTTAACCTACCATCTCGTATACGTACATTCGTTTGGCTATGCTATGCATACAATTCCTTTGGGCCAACAGGGTGGGTGTCTCTGTCATTTTCAGCGTTTGCCGGCGACGACGCGGACCCTGGCGTACATGATTCAACAGCTGCCGGCCAACGTCCTGGAACACCCAAACGCAAGGCTGGTGACGAGGACTGTCTGGGAGATCCTCAATCCCTAAAGCAATGCAAGCTCCGGTAACTAATGAAGTGCTCCTACTTTGTGACCGCCCCGCTGCCTCTCTCTTGTGTTTCCTAGTGCTTGGGGGAGGGGGGAGGATTAACATCTGCAACTTAGCGTCCTATGCTTGTTGATGCCTGTACAGGATAATACGTGCTCTCAGCGAATGATTTGAATGCGTAGCACATTTGCGCCCCGTTTGCATG
Source organism: Triticum aestivum (assembly GCF_018294505.1). NCBI lineage: Eukaryota > Viridiplantae > Streptophyta > Magnoliopsida > Poales > Poaceae > Triticum > Triticum aestivum. Next base: position 453,678,684 of record NC_057805.1, on the reverse strand, counting down.
GCTGATATTTTTCAGTTCTGATAGTATCTTCTTTTAACTTGCATGTTACAAGGCCTATTTCACCTGTATGTCTCACAAATGAACACACATTTTACAGTTCTTGTCAGGTTGGCTGCCAAGTTCAAGCATTCGAATCACTTGGTACTGTAATGACACAAGAGATCGACACAAGGGGATGATATTCAGAAAAGAGCTTTAACCTTGAACATGTGCTCTCACTTGGTCCATTCAAATCACTTGCCACTGTATTGAGTTTGAACACATGTTGCAACCAGGGCCTGATTCTGGGTGCCAACAGGGCACTGGTTCCAGGCAGAAGTAGCGATGGATTGACAGCGATACCAATACCTGAAAGTATGTTATGGCTTGAAGCCGAAACTTGGTTCAGATTTGGAACTCTTACTCTAGTGATGCTCTGCCTTGACATGAGCTGATGACTCAATGTTCCAACCGAGTGGCTGTACCTTTTTCTCGGAAAAACAACCGAATGGCCGTAACACTTGCTGAAAGTCGAGAATGTTCTTACTAACATCATGAGCAGCTGCAGCGCTGATTGCTTTGCTTTTTCTCTCCACTTTGCAGATCCAACTGTGCCATTTGGTTGTGAAGTTTTTCTTCCAAAATAGGCACTTCTTATAGCTTATCTTCTTTCATGAACTCCTGCAATGCTCCGAGTAATGTAGGCTCTTTTGCGTAACCCGCATCTTGCCAAAGCATTTTAAGAAACAACTGTTCATATGGTCTTGCATACGTAGTGTTCGTAACAGATTGATATTTGTGCGCTAAATAAAGAGCTTGGATAAATTTGACTGCATCAAGCTGTTTCCTTTGTTTATCATTATCTGAGTGAGAACTGGTACAAAGAAAAAGTGTCATGTCAGATTAATGTTCTCATCACCTTAGCTGATAGAACTAAAAAGAAATTAAAGTGGCACAGAGAATGACATGCAATGGACTCTTAAAACAGAGCTCACACAAGAAGGCTCCACAATAGAATGACAAAATCACAGACAGTGGACATAATAAATCTTCTCAGGTAATATTTATAGAAGGTAAAATATCTAATGTATGCCACACGATGTTGAGCAGAGCTTGGCTAAGATATTCACTGCCTCCACAAAAACATATGACAAAACAAAGGTTCAAAAAACCGCTGGGCATAAATTCCTAATTTTGCCTTGGCCTAACTCCTATCCTGCCTAAGGGCATGCGTAGCACAACTAAGTGCTATGTCACCTAGATGTAGGCGCACCTTTCTTAACCATGGCCTAAATTATGAAGTACAAAAGCTGCAAAATGTAAGCCTACACTACGAAGTACAAAATCTGCAGCCTCCGGAGAAAAGAAGAAACAAGGAAAGGAACTTTTACAGTTCCGAACTAAGCGCATAAAATTTGGACACTGCCAGGTGCTTAGGGAGCACAGAAGAAAAAGAGAGGGGAAAGAAATAAGGATGTGAACTATGTTAACAGGATTATACAGGCAAGATAAGTCAAATAACATATGGAGAGATATATTATTAAACTGGACAACTAAGAACAAAACAAGAGCGAAAATATCACTAAATTACATAATTTAGAAGCAGCTAGCAAGCTAAGAAAGAGAAATGAACTGCACACTTATTGATAACAGCCATTAGGTAATAGCTCAGGTATATAACAGGAGCAATCGCACTATATGCCAATCTGTCCTGAAAGTTAGGATACATTTTCTACAAAGGTATCATCACGCCTCATGGGTTACAGAATGCAGATTTAACATACAAAGTTAATGTAACAAGTACATCAAGAAGCCTAAGAAACTAACAGAAGAATTAGAGAACGATATTTAGAAATTCAGCAACAATATATGAGGCAAAGACAAGTTGGCAACTGAAAACAACAGTGAGAATATATGATGTGGACAACAGTAAAATCAATGCTTAATCCACAAATTCACAAGCATTATACAAAACCACTAGGGCTTACAGAATATTAGAAAGCTCAAGGGAATCTCCTCAAAGAAGACTTATCATTTGGGGTTTATTGGTACAGACAGCTTAAATCCAATGCCTTCTGCCCTGCCTTCACCAATATAGATATGAAGCTGCAGGATGAGAGTAAGAGAAACACTACTTTAATTTGAGGAGCAAGGGCAGAAACGGAATGTCCTATGGAATCATGATGATATTGCAAATGAAGAGTTTGCCACTCAAAATTTAATACAGTACTTCCAAGTACCATCAACCTGGAAGAGGTAAATATAACCAAGCAAAAAACACGAGACACTGAATATGCAATATTAGTAAGCAACATAACTGCAAGATAGTAATGGTACCATGACTACCGTAGAACAAGCAATTCGAGAGGGAAAAAAAACAGCGTGAAAGCGTCATCATTCCATCTTGTACCTCCACGAGAACATCTCGAAATTGCATGTCAACAAAAGGAGCTTCAGCCTGCAGAATGGAAAAGCAAATGTAATTAAAAAATTAACAAGAATTACCAGGAGGAAGTACTGGCAGAAAATTGCATTGCAGTCTGGCGATATCTGTCTGTCAAGAGTAGACTGATGAATCCCAGCAAATGAAAACAGCTGCAGTTCACTAACAAAATGGTTGCAGGGCAAGGCAGACTCGTGTAAGCATAACACGGGAACATCGTGACATAGATCACTGCATTCAACAGAACCCAGCCATCCCAGCACAATGATGAGAATTGTAGCGCTTCAGGCGTTACTGACCAACTTATTATTAGTTGCACAGAGTGTGGTTTTCCTAAAGCGAGGAAAGTGTATCTTACACGCAGGGCCTGCTTACCACGGCGTATGGTTGTGGAGGTCTAGACCTTGGTGTCTCTGCCCCGCGGCTGCTCCAAAGCACCAGGAGATCTCGGAGCGCAGCAGCTCGAGCCTCGGTGGTCGCAGGCCGAACCCGGCGCACTAGGGGGTGATCGACAGGGAGCACCCACGCGGATGTGAAGGCGGCCCTCCCCTCCCAATCCATCTCCTCTGCTCGACCGCTAGATCCGCCCCGCCGCTGGTGCTCCGCCTGCCGTCCACTCCCAGGCCTGCGCTCGTCCTCCGTCGGCGCTGACACGACCTGAACATCCTGAATAACAGATTCAGAACAACCACAGATGAGGGGGATATTTTGGGTTTATATATTGTTTTTGGACGCCAATATACTGAGAAAGACACTTGGCGCTAAGAGCATCTCCAGCCGCGTCCCCAACAGGCCCCCCAGGCCACTTTTTCGGCGCAGGCGCAAAAATGCCTCAGTCGCGCCCTCAGGACAACGAAAAGTGCCGGTTCGGCCCGTTTTCGGGCCCGGCGGTCGCAGGCCGAACCCGGCGCACTAGGGGACGATCGGCTGGCCCACACGGTCAGGTGAAAAGTCAAGTTTTTCTTCCCCGACTCGCCTCCCACCCCCCGCGCCCTCGGCCGGCACTAGTTGTATCCCGGCGCCGCCCGCCGCCCTTCACCGCTAGATAGCCAATCCCCGCCGGAAAAATAGCAGAGATTCGCCGAGGCAGCCACTCTACCAGCAGCTGGGCGTTTCCGGCCGCGGAGGGGCAGTTTAGCGGCGGGGTACACGCCAACCGGGCGCAAGGTGTTCGGCGATTTGCCTGCCTCGGCGATGGACTCGGATGACGAGGAAGCGCTCGCCGCGCTGCTGGAGGAGGAAGCCGAGGCCGACGTCCAGGAAGAAGAGCATCTCATGGTGCTCGCCGCCCTCGCCTAGATGCTGGCGAGCAATGAAAAGCCGCGGCGAGGTGGCTCGGCGCCGGGGCGGGTGAAAGCAAAGAACCGGCATGCTCTACTCCGACTCTTCGACTACTTCGAAGGCTACTGCATGCTCTACTCCGACTACTTCGCCGATGCTCCACTTCACGGTGATAAAACATTTCGGCGCCGTTATCGGATGAGCCGAAAGCTATTTCTCAGGATTGTGAATTCCATCCGGGAGTTCGACGGCTACTTCAAGTGCAAGATGGATTGCGCCAGCAAACTTGGATTCACCTCGATCCAGAAGTGCACGACAGCGATGAGGATGCTTGCATACGGAGCTCCCGGTGATTCACTCGACGACTATGGGCGCATGGCCGAGTCTACCAGCATTGAGTGTTTCTACAAGTTCTGTCGGGCAGTGGTGGAAGTGTTTGGACCGCAATACTTGAGAACACCCAATGCGGAAGACACTGCTCGGATCCTAGCACAAAATGCAGCAAGAGGATTTCCTAGGATGCTTGGAAGCATCGGTTGCATGCATTGGAAATGGAAGAACTGCCCATTTGCTTGGCAGGGGATGTACAAAGGCGCCAAAGGCGGTTGCAGTGTGGTACTTGAGGCGGTGGCCACACAGGACCTCTGGATTTGGCACTCCTTCTTTGGTATGCCAGGAACTCACAATGACATCAACGTGCTGCAGTGCTCCCCTGTCTTTGCCAAGCTTGTTGAAGGTCATTCTCCTCCGGTGAACTTCGAGGTCAATGGGCGGCACTACAACAAGGGGTACTACCTAGCTGATGGCATCTATCCGAGGTGGTCTACATTTGTGAAGACTATCTCAAACGATGTGCCAGGAGGCAAGAAGTCCCACTTTGCCAAGGTGCAGGAGGCTTGCCGGAAGGATGTCGAGCGGGCATTTGGTGGGCTCCAATCTCGATTTGCTGTTGTCCGGTACCCTGCTCAGACCTGGTCGAAAGATCAAATGTGGGAGATCATGACTTGCTGTGTCATTTTGCACAACATGATCATCGAGAGCGAGCAAGAAGAGCCAGTGTTTGATACTGAACCATACTACAGGCAGGGTCCTCTAGCCGAAGTTGATCACCAGCTACCGGCAACCTGGACTACCTACCTCAGTATGCGTCAGGAGATCCGAGACCCACAGGTGCATCATCAACTGCAGCAGGATCTGGTGGATCACCTATGGAGGCTCAAGGGTTGAAGCCGGGCGCGACGTGTGATGAGTTTTTATTTGTTGAACTATATAATTTGTATTGAACGATTTTTTGTTGCACTATTTTGTTGAAGTATTTGATTTTCTGTGATGAACTATGTGATAAAAAAAATTATGTTGATAATTGAACGCCGAGCCACGACGAACCACGCCGGAGATGGGCCTATTCTCGCCCATGTGGGCCCTTTATTTGCCGAAAGTGGGCCAATATCGGCGCCTGGGGGCGACGGCTGGACGCCCATCCGCCCCTAGCGCCGATTGTATCGCTGGCTCGCCCCCAGGGGGCGATTTTTATGCGTTCTGGGGGGGGGGGGCAACGGCTGGAGATGCTCTAAGGGCATCTCCGACTCCAACCTTGAAAACCATCCGGGTTGCGTTGTCCGGACGTGTTGTGCCATCTAATACGGGTCTGTATCGATTCGCTCGGTGATTCGAACGTGCTTTCTCATGTGAAGACAAAGTGGAGGAGAGGGTTTGCGGGAATTCAGATAGCAGCCATATAGGAGTCGACACCCGAAGCCCACTAAATTCCCCCCTCCTGGTCCCATTTCCTTTCACTCCACCCTTCCTCCCCTTTGCTTTGCATTTGCACCTTCCACCTCCGCCGCCGCAGTTTTACCTCTCCGGCCTCCACAAAGGAATTGCCGAACGTCCGCAACCTGCACCGACGCGCCTGCTCGTCTTTACGACGGTCAAGGACGTTGTCCACCCTGGAGCCGTTTGTACCCACGTACACTCTACCCCTATTGATGACCTCCATGGCGGACACCATGTCCGACAGGTGTTCGGTCAAATTCCATTTAGCTTAGTTTCGGATGTCATGTCATTCTTCCAGAGTACAAAGGATGGCGGGGTACTCGACCATGAAGGATGAGTTGTTGTGCGATGTGTGATTAGTCGTATCAACGGATTTTTGTAAGCAGGAGCAGAGAAAGTTTTATACTCATTGAGCATTGTTCTCGCCATCTCCATAAGAGTTCAATTCTTTCGCTCAACAACTTCATTTTGCTGGGGAGTGTATGCGGCAGAGAACTCATGAGTAACACCATTTTCGTCAAGAAAGTTCCCAATGTGAGTATTTTTGAACTCAATGGCATTGTCGCTTCTGATGTGCTTAATACGCACATCATATTCATTTTGAGCTTTCTTACATTTCTTTTTCACTCTCGCCCCGACGAAAGCACACAATGCAGATCCATGGCGAATCTTTTGAAGATGTCTTGGGTCCATGTCTTATCTTCGAGAAAGAATGCTCAAGTATAGTGAGAGAAATCATCAACAATAATCGTACCATAATGACTGCCACTGAAGCTGGCATAATTCTGATGCCCGAATAAGTCCATATGAAGAATTTCTAGAGGTCTTGTCGTGGTCACGGTAGTTTACTTCATGTGATAGGACCAAGGTTCTGGTTACCGGTCAAAATTTCGAGATTTCCCATGGTTACCACGTATTTCCGTGCACCTGGGTAAATCCATATATCCAGCAAAAAATGCCATTTTTTTATTTTTTGAATTTTAAACACTCGATTTATAGTAAAATACATAGGATGTAATCAATGCCATGAGAGGTCATTCTGGTGTGTTGGTAGCAACCTAGTTTCTTTTTTTGAGAGGTCTCTGGTTCAAATGTTCGTTCATTCACTTATTTGAATTCAAAATTCAACTATAAAATTCGTTTGAAATATTCTCGATATATCTCGGTAACCGTGGTAACCACGTTTACCAGCCCCCCTGGGTAAAAATGTCTCATTTGGTAACCAAAACCTTGGATAGGACCAAACTCTCTTAGCGGGCTATGGCTTTTCGCGGTGGACCTTTCTAAACAACATTATGATAGGACCAAAGTGCGGAACCTCTCTTGACAGCACGCTATTTAAAACAGTGGATTTTATATGTACCACTACATGTATCTTGACAAGAAAAAGGAAGTAATCTGCATTCTCGAAGAGCACATCTGTGTTCCGTTGAATGTAAACTGTAGATGAGATATCTGTTTGTTGCTACTAGTGGAGTGGCAAACTTGACGGTTGACCTGCAACGTTGTGTGTTGGCCGTAGAGATTGTATATTTCTGTAACGTGTGGTAGTATAAACTTGATCTCTGCCACGGAAAGAAAATACCAGCACAAAAATCTAGAGTCTTAAGCACCAGGAACTACGGACAGGACGCATTTCGTATGCTTGCCCAGCCGTGCGTGCGTGTCCCTTTTGCGTGCTCGTCATGCCGGGGCATACGTGCACGCAGGGGACTCCTCAGCTTTGGTTTACCCCTCCCCTCGGTTTCACGTGTAAACCAACAACCCCCGTTTCCCTCCAAAACAGAGGTCAATTTCACGGAACAGCACGAGACGCAAACATAATTTCTGCACCTCTGCATGTAGATACAGCAGGGTTACTACTACTAGACGTACCCATGTCTGATGTCTGAATCTGAACTTGACACAAATATCCCAGTTGCAGTTTCTCGAAAGAAAAAAAAAAAAATATCCCAGTTGAAGCGCAGCAGCCGAGAGTTGAAACCTCTTCGCTGTAACAAACTTGGGAAACTCTTGCCAAGACCTGGAACTGGAAGAAACGGGCCGGCGTGTAGGTAGGGCCTACCCGGACGGACCCTGTTGCCTTTACTTGCAAGAATGCTCAACTCTGCTTCATGCCTCGTGGGGCTCGTTTACTTATTGGCACGGCCGGCGATCAAGCAGAGGAACTCCCGACTCCGAATAAGATCAGATCAGAAAAATAAGGAGCAGAGAGAGGATGACATCGCCGAGCCTAACGGCGTGCCGGCATGCTGCAGCTCGTCCGGGTGCGGGCAGGGTCACCGGCTGCGGCGGCGTCAGGGCGACACCGCTCCGATCAAGACCACGAAATACTTTTGCTCCGAGTGTCCAGTCGTCGTGGTCGCCGTCGAGAGCGATCACCAGTTGCGCTCTGAAGCCCCCGCCTTCGTACGGCGGCAAGGCGGCGAAGGAGAAGAAGGTCAACCCCAGGGACCTCTTCACCTTCTCCTACAGGTTCAACACCGACATCCCCATGGGTGAAACTCCCGGGGTAAGTCGTCGCTGCCAGTGTCATCAGTGCTAATAATAAGCTTTGGGTTTTTAGCTGGGAGGTTATCTGATTCCCCTGAGCTGAGGCTCGGCTCTTTCTTTGCTCAGGCATCCATCGACGAGTACCTCATGAACAGGCCGAGGATCGTCGGGGCCGTGTTCCCCGACAAGCGGAAGCGAACCAAACTCAACGACGTGAGTGATCTTTACCATTTCCTTGCAAAGTTGTCGTCTCTGAAACTGCACGGCAACTCTGACGGACTGCTCGGTGTTGAATTTTGACAGGAGGAGTGGAGCGTGCAGCTGGTGCCGATCCAGTTCCTGTTCCTGTCGGCGTGCCCGGTGATCGCCGTCCGCTTCGTGAGCAGGTCCGGCGGGGAGGGGTACCCGCCCCACGTCCCCGTGCACGCCACCAGCCTCCTCCTCATGGAAGTGGTAAACCATCTTTAATTTTCTCCATCGTCATCGTCAGCCTGAGCTCATGGCGGAATCAATGGGTGGATGCAGACGGACTACAAGCTGAAGGGGCTGCAGAGGGACGCGATGCCGTCGCACCTGGCGCTGACGGTGCGGGGCTCGCTGTACCCGCAGCCGGAGGGGCGGCGGAGCCTGAGGGGCCACGTGGAGATGAGCGTGGGGTTCAACCTGCCGCCGGTGCTGGCGCTGGTGCCGGAGCCCATCATCCGGGGCGTCGGCGACACCGTGCTCCGGCAGCTGGCGGAGCAGATGAAGCACGACTTCGACACCGGCCTCGCCGCCGACTTCAAGAAGTACCGCACCGAGAAGCTCACCGAGGGGAGGACCCGCAAACACTGAACCTGAACTTTCTTCCTCATCATCATCTTCTTCGATTTTGTAACTGTGGTGATGATGGCATTGATTCATGCAAGATTCTTTAATTTGGAGCTCGTCGCATGATCAAAAAGACTGCAAAAGCGTCGTGTTATTCCTCGGTGCGACGGCATGACTGAGAAGATCATAATAACTTAGGATCCAGTTGCTGTAAATAATGTAAATTATACTTACAAGCATACTCAATTATACAGAGATTACTGATCTCAGACTATGTTTTGTGTTTGCTGTCAGACAGACTTGACCCCATTTCTTTCTGGCTATAACTGAGAAGCAAACCACACACTGCTCAGCGACTGAGATAATCTTAAGATCATACACACTATCTGACGGCATAGTAACTTAAGAATCTTATTTATTCACTGTAAATAGAATGTAAATAATTACAAGGATATTCAGTTTTACAGAGATTGCTAATCTCAAGCTAAATATGTACTCTGTCAGACTTGACTTCCACTCCATCTTGGCTATCACTGAATCTATGTACCAGTTATGTTTCATCATTTTTTTGTGGCTTGAATCATCTATGTACCATTTAGTATACAAGGCATAGGGCCTGTGCTTCAACCAGCTAGAAGAATACAATTGACATATCTACACCGTGCATCCCAAAGATCCTAGTCTTCCAGTGACCGGTTTCTCGCCCTCAAGTCACGCTCGAGGCTTTGAGGCGTTGGAGGAGTCCTTCCACGCCGGAAAAGGACAGCAAGAGCTTTCATTTGACGGCACATGTTGAAAACCTACATACAAGGATGGGTATGATCAGTCGTCAACCAAACAATGGTACTTATGAAGGTCGTGTCGCTTGTTTTTCTTACTGATGAAGCCTCTAGCTCTGCAATTCCCTCGCATCCTTGACCACCGCCCTGTAGAAGGTCACAGTATTTTACAGCATCATCCTCGTCTTCAAACACCTGAAACAAAAGAGCTCATGATTCAGAAGATTACAAAGCAAACGGTTATGTGATTTTTTCTTTTTTTGCAGAAAGCTAGTCGTCAAGAGAGTGGCAGTAAGTAGAAACACATGCACAAAAACATTTTACAAGTACCAACAGAAGAGCACACCATTCAGATTACACCTTCAGCGGTGTGCACAAACATTTCACATCAGGATTTTGTAATTTAAAATGCAAACATATATCGGTATGCTACGCTTACCGCATTGACAGATTGCTCATTCTTTTTTGGGGGTGTGAAAAGGTTGACTGATGTTGAACTGTTCAGATGGTCATATCATAACGCTTATAGTCCCTGTATGTTTGCCTGATGGCAAGCACAAACTGTTCCTAGGATGACTTTTAGTCATGTAAAAAGAATCAATTAAGCTGTACAGTCCATTTTCAGACATCTCAAGTTTGCAATGCCCTTTTGGTCGTTCAAACAGATCACTATGGTACTACTATATCACTAGGGAGCCTTACAGTCTCTAACAATATGCATAACCCACCCTTATTCAGAATATATATGCTTCATTTGACCAATCCCTGTTCCTGATTCATTGCCCCCATTTACTTATTTAGAAGTCACATTTCCCCATGAACCCAAAATATGCACTAGAAGGTCAAATGGTTTAAAAAAGCAGGACAGTTGGCTGATTTTCAAGGACATGTAGAAAAAAAAACTCTTTTTACTAACTACTCACCAGTACTCCCTCTGTGAGATCTTCAACAACCATACTAAACTTGGAGCCAGAGTACTTTGATTTAGTCCCAACTCCTGAACCTCCTCCCTTTGAGAAAAGCATTCCAAGCTCCCTTTCGACTTCGCTGCAGAAAATATTATGGGATGACACCATTTCATAATGATCAGTTAACCACCCAATTATGATTAAGTACCTGTTCATTAGCTGAAAATTTCTCACCTGCGGTTCCTACGGGTTTTCATTGTCCATAGTTGATTGTCTCTTCTAGCCAGCACATAGACTGGTTTCAGGTGTTGTTCTCTCCAAGGGTTTGTCTCCAACACTGAACCATCATGACGACATGGCACAGTTAGTAAACATTCAAACTTCCGCATCACAAGAATTACTTGGATAATCATAAGAACAAGGTCACTTTTTATGGCTTTAAAATTGTGGTATTATTTGTGACTTGTGACTTGTGACTTGTGAGCATGAGCGCATCATAACCCTTCAGTCATGAAGCCATTTAACCACACTGGCCCTGGTTTGCAGCACTGCAGAAAGCAGCATAAGCACAACCATAGCAGAAATGTTGATTCAACATGTGACGCAAAGGCAATACAAAATTTCACTATCCAAGTCAAAACATGAGGAAACAGACGCGACTGCAACAGTTAATAATCACGTGTACACATGTGTAAGTATCCAAAGTCGCTCACTCCCACAGTCTCACTACCACCTCAAAATCTCAAAGCACGCAACTCTCGAAACGCGATAGGCGTGCGCGTACAAGCCTCAAACAGGAGTTGCTTGTGCTAACATTAAGTTCAGCGAGGCACGCAATTCTACCCCCACTTCTCGGGAGTTTAGAATAGGCATTTCATCAAACACTAGGCGCGAGGGCCTAAACTCTCGAAAGATAATAGTCTGTGAGCGTACAAGCCTCAAACAGGGGTTGCTTTTGCGGATCTCAAGGTTCATCGCAGCACGCAACTCTACCGTACACACAAAGATCACACTCAGGACACGGGAGTTTAGACTAGGCATTTCATCAAACACTAGGCGCGGGGACCTAAACCTGCCGATCACCATTCACCAACCATAGAAGATAGATCAAATTGAACTCGCTAAAGCTCAACCCTGAGCAGATCAAGCCAGTAAGAACACGATCCAGGGCAAGGGTAATGGTCTGGAGGACTCGTACCGTCGTAGGCGAGGGAGTCGAGCGACTCCATGAGGTGGCGGCGCATGCCGTAGGCGCGGGAGGAGACGCGGCGCAGCAGCTCGCCGGAGGTCCCAGGGATGCCGCCGTCCATCCCCATGGCCCTCTCCACCTCCTCGTCGCCTCCCTCCGGGGACGGCGGCGGAGGGGGAGGGGGAGGGGGCCTGGACGAGGCCGCGGCCACGACCGCGCGGCGGTGCGTGGCGGCGAGGCGCGGCCGCGGCGCGGGGAAGGAGAGGAGGTTGCTGGCCAGGGTGGTGGCCGCCGGCGACGGTGGCGGGGACGGGAGCGACGGCAGGGATGCTGCCATTTTTGCGGTCTAGCGGAGCAGAGAAAGGAGAGGGGTGAAACAGGGGAGAGGAAGTGAAAGTGGAAGGAACGTGGACACGGCACGGCAGCTACGGTCTCCTCGTGTTGTGGAGATTTTTTGCACCGCGGTGGGCGGTGGATGTGTCCGGCACGTTGGTTCGGCCGGGCCGGTGCCGTGCCACGACTCACGAGCGGCACCGGCGGTGCGATGGGCTGCAGTCCTGCGGTCCGAGTTGGCGTTGGACCAAGTTTTTGGTTGGACGTGCGCGGGCAAGCTTTGCCATTCGGGGTTGTGTGCCTGGGTGTTTAACCGGAGCATTTTTCCGTGGAAAGCGTGTACCACGCCACATTTGCTTTCCCGGTACACTATTTCAACTATACGTAATTTTGCACCTAAGAGCATCTATAGTTACATATAGCTAATCCGGATTCTCAAACGTTCGCGAATGCGTCCGGGTATGTCCATGGACAGTGATCGGTCACATCTTAAATGTCATCTTCCACAACTGAATACCTTGTTACCAAATCCTTCTCATGTAAAACCTAGTATAAATCTTCGCCGGCGCTCGTACGTCTCCATGTCCGGCGGCCCGCTGAGCTTCCCAGAGTAAAGGTGCGGCCTCCAGCAAGGAAGAGTACCATATGGGACATAGACCGGCTCATGGGACTCGATGCACCGCCGTCTCCCATGCCCTGCTCTTACTCGTCGGAGCTAGTGGCCTGGGAGTCACCAGTCGATGTCACGTCCATGATAGACCCATCGTGGTTGGAGCTCGACACCTCCACCACGATGCGATGCGGCGCGAGGGGTGTCGGTCACCCGTATCGACACCAGAGCGGTGTACGACTCTGCCTCTGCGCCCTCCTCCGCGGGGGCTGTCATGCCATCTGCCTCGCACAGTGAGCACGCTGCTCCATGGCAGCAAAAGTGCCATGAGTCATGCCAACGTTTACCTCCGGCTCGGAGCCCGTGGGGTTGACACGCCATCGAAGAGGTTGTCGCGTGATGACCCACAAGTATAGGGGATCGCTGATGACAACATGTACCTAGGGTAGGGCAATAGACCTGATCTGAGTACCCTACCCAAGGACACTGCCCTGCAATCAAAGACATCCGAAGGACAACAGATTCTACCGACTGGAATCACCACAGAACTCAACCCACTCGATTGAGTGGTCAGTCGGATATCCCAATTCCATTCGACCATACCAGAATACACTCGGGGAACAGAAGGTCTAAAGTCACTCTGAATGACAACGGTCGGGCGTTCACTCCGTAGTCTTAATGGTCATTTATGTAACTTTAATGCTAGCGTTACCAGTAACGTTCCTACCTTTATGTACATTGAACCCTGTGTAACTGAGGGCCGGAGGGGTCTGGCAAACCCTATATAAGCCACCCCCCCTCCTCAGGCACAAGGGTTCGCACCCCCTGTAACTTCACGCATAATCCAATCGACCAAGCCTCCGGGCACCGAGACGTAGGGCTGTTACTTCCTCCGGGAAGGGCCTGAACTCATAAATCTTGCGTGCACAACCTCATCGTAGCTAGGATCTTGCCTCCTCATACCTACCCCCCATTCTACCGTCACACTTAGAACCATGACAATCGCGACAATCTTCGAGGCTAGTATTTTATCCAAATTTATTGATTCGACACAAGGTGAGCCAAAGTATTTATGAGCTTTACTCGACTGGAGAACCTCCAGCATGCACTCGACAAGCGTGCTCGGCAGCGTATCCCTGAGTCCAGTCGACGGCAGCGACAATTGTTCCCGCCTGAACCCCAGGTATACCGTTGTGACGCCCGGATAATTAGGCTACAGTAATCCCAGATTAATGATGCCACGTCACCATGGTTACTGTTGTTAAATTCGCGTTAGTTCAAAATCGATCCAAATTCAAATAGTATTTAAAGGCAAAGAACAAAAGTTTTCAAATGTTAAAACCAAAATGTTCGGGTTGTGACAAATATTGCATAGGTAATTATAGTGAAGAACCCATATTTAAATAAAATGTTTAAATGCACTATAGTAGATAAAACAGCGGCAAAACAATTATTTAAATGCTTTTAAATACTAAACAAATATTAAACTAGTTCTTTGGATCACCAAGTTTGTTGAGGAAGTGGCCTATGTTAAAATGCTAATTTAGGAGCGGGCGTTATATTTTTGTAAAAGGATTTACTAACTAAAATAAATACAAAAACAGAAAAGTGAAATAAATAAAAGAAAAAGAAAATACAAATAAAATAAAACAGAACCCCCCCCCACTGGGCCAACCGACCCAGCTGCTAGCCAGGCCAGGCCCAGGCCGGCCCCCTCACTCCATAACCCCCCTGCCCCGAAACCCTAGCCACTATCGCTCC
>NC_057805.1:453655922-453663915 GCF_018294505.1 Triticum aestivum | reverse complement strand
CTCCCGATCCAATCTGGATCGGGGCGAAAAACCCCACTCCCCTCGCTTCTCACACCCCCTCTGCCCGAACTGGTTCGGGCACGGTGCCCCAACCCCGTCGCCGGCGCTCACCGTCACCGCCTCCGACGCCGCTGGACCCCGTCGTCGCTGGAGCACCGCCGCCGCCCGGAAACCTCGTCGTCGTCCTCTCCGTCGTCACCGTCCTCTCCGTCGTCGCCATCATCCTCGACCTTCTCCCCGAGCCCCGCTGCCATTGTCCCTACACCGTACGGTGAGGCCCTCGGCCTCCTCTTCCCCTCTCCCCCTGTCGAACGCCGTCCGCCGCGCCCGACGCCGTGCCCGCCCGCTCCAGGCCGCACTCGCCCTCCGCCGCTACAGCCCGCACGCGCTGCACCCGCGCCATGGTCGGCCCTCTGCTGCCGCTCTACCCCACCGCGCTGCCGCCCTCTTCCCCACCCGTTGACCTCGCCGCGCTCCCGATCGGCCCTTGGCCTTGCCTGCAGCCTCTCGTGCGCTGCTCTCGTGTCGTCGTGCTCTGCGGCCCGCACTGGCACCTCGCTCGCGCTCGCCACAATCAGCGCCACGGTGACCGTGCCCTCCTCCACGTCGGCACGCCGCCCGGCCCCCTGCTCCCCGTGGCCGCACACTGCCTGCAGTGGCCGCCGCCGTCCGCCGTTCCGCTTCCCCCCATGCGGCGCCGCCCGGGTCCACCCCCGCTGGTCGTCGCTCCCGCTGGCTGTCGCCCACGCCGGCCAAGCGTCGCCGCTCCCCGGTGGCCTCGCCTCGCCTTCCCGGTCGGGCTCGGCCCCGCACGGGTGCGCCCGTAACCGCATCGCTGGTGCCCGCACGCCCGCAATGGCCCTAGGCCACAGACCGAACGGGCCCAGCCCCAAACCGGAAATAAAAAAAGGATTAAAAGGATTAATTAATTAACTTAATTAAATTAACCTAATTAACCAGTGTTAGACAATCTAATTAGCTAACTAATCTAAATAATCTGTTAGTTAATTAATCAGTCAATGACATGCGGTACCTACACGTTAGTTTGACCCAGTCAACGTTCTATTGACTGCTGACGTCATGATGATGTCAGCATACACTGTTCTATATAATGTTAATTTAAAATAATTAAATAAATCCTAAAATTGGTTTAAATCTTTTAAAATTAATATAAAATAAACCGTAGCTCAGATCAAAATACTTTCGCCCGGTTACGCAGCCCGTTCGCCCGCCACACATCCCTAGCATATCGAACACACAACTTTCCCCCTCCGGTTCATCTGTCCGAAAACGCAAAACACCGGGGATACTTTCTCGGATGTTTTCCCCCTTCGCCGGTATCACCTCTTACCGCGTTAGGGCACACCTAACACCGCTGTTTGCTTTGTCATGCATCATTATGCATCTGTTTGCATTGTATTCATTGTTTCTTCCCCCTCTTCTCTATGGTAGACTACGAGACCGACGCCGCTGCTGGTGCCCCGACCGGCTACGTTGTTGACGACCCCTACTTGCCAGAGCAACCAGACAAGTCCCCCCCCCTTGATCACCAGATATCGCCTATTCCTTCTCTATACTGCTTGCATTAGAGTAGTGTAGCATGTTACTGCTTTCGGTTAATCCCATTCTGATGCATAGCCTGTCATTGTTGCTACAGTTGTTACCCTTACCTGCTATCCTACTGCTTAGTATAGGATGCTAGTGTTCCATCAGAGGCCCTACACTCTTGTCCGTCTGCCATGCTATACTACTGGGCCGTGATCACTCGGGAGGTGATCACGGGCATATGCTATATACTTTATACTGTTACATTACTTATGATACTGTTCGGAGATGGGGGCTGAAGGGGCAGGTGGCTCCATCCCGGTAGAGGTGGGCCTGGGTTCCCGACGGCCCCCGACTGTTACTTTGTGGCGGAGCGACAGGGCAGGTTGAGACCACCTAGGAAAGAGGTGGGCCTGGCCCTGGTCGGCGTTCGCGGTTACTTCATAATAACACGCTTAACGAGATCTTGGTATTTGATCTGAGACTGGCCACTGGCCTATACGCACTAACCAACTACGCGGGAACAGTTATGGGCACTCGGCGTCGTGGTATCAGCCGAAGCCTTCGTGACGTCAGCGACTGAGCGGCGCGCGCCGGATTGGACTGGAACGCCTGCTAGGCTAGGTCTGCTTCCGGCCGCCCACGCAACGTGCAGGTGTGCAATGGGCGATGGGCCCAGACCCCTGCGCCATAGGATTTAGACCGGTGTGCTGACCTCTCTGTTGTGCCTAGGTGGGGCTGCAACGTGTTGATCTTCCGAGGCCGGGCATGACCCAGGAAAGTGTGTCCGGCCAAATGGGATCGAGCGTGTTGGGTTATGTGGTGCACCCATGCAGGGAAGTTTATCTATTCCAATAGTTGTGTCCCTCGGTAAAAGGACGACCCGGAGTTGTACCTTGACCTTATGACAACTAGAACTGGATACTTAATAAAACACACCCTTCCAAGTGCCAGATATAACCCGGTGATCGCTCTCTAACAGGGCGACGAGGAGGGGATCGCCGGGTAGGATTATGCTATGCGATGCTACTTGGTGAACTTACCATCTATTCTCTCCTACATGCTGCAAGATGGAGGTGGCCAGAAGCGTAGTCTTCGACAGGATTAGCTACCCCCTCTTATTCTGGCATTCTGCAGTTCAGTCCACCGATATGGCCCTTACACATATACCCATGCATATGTAGTGTAGCTCCTTGCTTGCGAGTACTTTGGATGAGTACTCACGGTTGCTTTCTCCCCCTTTCCTTTCTCTCTGGTTGTCGCAACCAGATGCTGGAGCCCAGGAGCCAGACGCCACCGTCGACGACGACTCCTACTACACCGGAGGTGCCTACTACTACGTGGAGGCCGCTGACGACGACCAGGAGTAGTTTAGGAGGATCCCAGGCAGGAGGCCTGCGCCTCTTTCGATCTGTATCCCAGTTTGTGCTAGCCATCTTATGGCAACTTGTTTAACTTATGTCTGTACTCAGATATTGTTGCTTCCGCTGACTCGTCTATGATCGAGCACTTGTATTCGAGCCCTCGAGGCCCCTGGCTTGTATTATGATGCTTGTATGACTTATTTTACTTTGAGAGTTGTGTTGTGATATCTTCCCGTGAGTCCCTGATCTTGATCATACACGTTTGCGTGTATGATTAGTGTACGATTGAATCGGGGGCGTCACAAGTTGGTATCAGAGCCGACTGCCTGTAGGAATCCCCCTTCCACACTCCTTGGCCGAAGTTGAGTCTAGTCGATGAAAACTGTTTTACTAACATGGTTGTGCGGCCCATGGGCCCACGTCGCCATTGTGTGGTATTAGGATCTTTTACTCCTCGATCCTTACTCCGGGACTCTGATCTCTCTTCTATTCGGGTTAAAAATGAATTTTGCTAAATCTAACATTAGGATCTCGTTATCACTTTCACCCGGAGAATTCCATATGATCGCCTGCTGCACCAGAAGATTTCGAAGATACTCTACGATGTGCTCTCGAGACTATGTGCCATCACTTTTGCAATTCACTTCCATCGATAAATCCCTCTGGATAACTACTACACCTGTCGTTCATATTGTCATCCCCAGTTGTTCTTGTTATTACAAGATGTCCTGAAATACTCTCTGATATTCCGAGAATTCTTTATGCTTACTGCCCTGCAGTTCCTTGCCGCATGAATACCCCTACGGATAATTACTCGCGCTTGCCGAGTATCCGTTCGTCCAAAGTTGTTCATGTGTTTCACAAAATTCTTTGGAATGCTATTCGATCTTCCGAAAATCCTCAGTAGCCTAATACTCTTGTTCCTCCTTACCTGCTTACATTATGGTTACTACCATATGTCTAGCATGTTCATTAGCATCCTTTGACATCGTAATTTTGATTTGATTCGATATGTTGTGAATGCTCGCAATCATAAATCACAAATTAGAATTCTTGCCTTCGGCTCACACGTCACCCTGGACATGAGCTGGTGTCGACAAATCAAACCTTGATTGATTGTCGATCAATGCCTATTCAACTTGTCTTTGGTTAAAGCCTCTGCTTTTGATCCCCTTATTTGGGAATCGTAATTCCATTACATTTGAGCTTTGAATTAGTCAGTTGTTTCTATAATCTGATCCCCTTGCATTCTTTCTTCTTCTGGTTGAGTACCGTTGCTCACATCAGGTCCCTCGTGGACCACCGGATCCTTTGATGAGTTTTATCCGACAACGTCCTTCATATTCAATCCCTTTGGAAATTCTTTCCCTGATACATAATGCCATTGGTAAATCCTATTCCTTGATTTGGCCAACCATGCTCTGCTTTCGAGCTGGTGGTATTTACTATTGAAGCTTGTGGTATATGTTTCCACGATGCCCTGATGGGTTGAACCTATGCCTTCCTTAATATGTGTGAACTCGAAAGTTTTCATGAGTCATACTCTTCTGGTATTTTGCCAGATAAAATTTCAACACTACAACTTCATCGAACGCGAGAAGTGAATGAAAGATTATGCATTGAAGAAGTGGGAGTCGACCTTGAACTTTGTGTTCATGCCCATGGACACGATGTAGCCTATCATGGAAGCTTCTTGTAATAATAACTATTTCCTTGATATAATATCCTTGGTATCGATGAATTGATCCTTTGCAATCGTGGTTCCGACCATATGTTCTTCTTTGATCCCATTTCTCGGGAAAGTTTAAGCACTTGTCTTCTGTGGATCAATACACCTGTCCAACCTTTACTTTGATCTTTCGTCGAGTATTACACCCTGGCATCTCGAGATCATCACGGGACTGCATAACTTCTTATGAGTTCTCCATCAAGTACTACATTCTCACTGATTCCAATTTTTCACGGGCTTTGAGTTATTAAACACTCAAAGACACCGATAACTGAACCGAGTCCGCACTACGGTTCAAGAACTTTTAGTAATCTTCTTTACTTACGAGTTTGTACCCGATCACGTCATTCCTAGCCTGTTCGGCTACATCAGTACCGTGCTAATTTTAATTGTGCTACTTGGTCCTTCTTCCCAGAGCACAAATTTCGATGGTGAGCTAATCTTACGTCAATCTCCCTCGTCATATCATTTTGCCTTGAATTGCAAACTTGATTTTGAGTTTGTGTCGTACCCATGGTTCCAGTAACCTTTTGCTTCACCATTCCCTTGGTGTGATGTCGTCGCCGATCGATTACATCTTCTTGAAACCTCTCGATAAATGTGTCGTGATCATCGTCAACATTTTAACTTCTTCCGAGACGTACATTGAGTTCCTGATGAGAAATTGCATGCTTGCCCCCTCGATGATTTGTGTTAACATCGACAACATTCTTGATTTCCCTCTCAACACAAACTTGTTCATGTTTTGTGTTATACCTTGAGATCCTTGCTACCCACCATTTGTTCTTCTTTACCTTGGAAGTATTACCATCTTTTATGTCAAGAAAGTCGTGAGAATTTCATCACCTCTTAAGAGATCTTGATACATGTGATACTTCTTGCCATATCCGTTCATTCCTTGGTCAACGTGTTGTTTCTAACCGGAAAACCGACAATTGAACTATGATGTGCGACTTCAAAACTTCTAGCAACCCTATTGCTTTGAAGTGAATGGTCGATTGATTCTGTTTCATTAAGTCGTCGTTCTAACATTTATCGTGCAACCCATCCCATATTTCGGGTGCACCTATCAACCAATGTTTAATTGTGGATGTTTTTCTCGAACATACATCATTATATCATTTGATCTGACAATTGTTATCTCCTTGTTCACATTATTGTGGAGATCCATCTTTTGTTAATCTCAATGAGTCATCGCTGAGTTCATCAGCTACCTCCTCATCCTCTCCTTGGTTTAAATGATGAACTCTTGTTTCGGAACTCGCTTCCATAGTTCATTTCACCGAGAATCTTACAATGTCATCTCGACAATTTGTGTCGCACCTTTCTGTTCTCAGGCATCCTGACTCTGAGGTACCCTGACACCAATCATATCTGAATCTCGGTCAGATATGATGGTTGGAGCATATTTTCAAGAGTTATAACATTGGTATTTATATGACCCGGTAAGGTGATGTCATGCCTAGCACACTTGACCGGAGGACCTATTGTTATAGTATCCACTTTAGCAATATTACCCATTCTTTCATGAGGAAATTGTAAGACTTATAATATAAGTTGTTCCTGATGAATCCCTTGAGTACCCAAAGTCCGACCTTTGCTTGAAGAACATGTCAATGCTATCTCGAAGCATGTCTGTGGTACTTCGATTTTCAACAAGAACATTTAAAGCACAATGTTAAAAGTTTCTTGCTCAATTATCCAAACACCGTTGTATGGGTAATGTCATGAAATTTATCTCCCCTTAACTAAAGTGTTTTCTACCTTATATCCTCTCACCGATATCATGCTCTGCTTGTCCTTGGAAAGGATATACCCCTGAAAAATGTGCTTAAACACATTTTCCCTTCCATTGTTCTGTTTAATCTCATAACCATATTTTAGTTTCCATTGTTTGGTTTAACCTTTCTTGTGATCTATATGATCTAAGCAGTAATATTCTCCTGCTTATGTAAACACCTCGGTGTACAATTCTATTGACAAGACCCTGTTACTAATGTTGATGACATTTCGGTAACCATCGATGGATGAGAACTTTGCCTATTGGTCCGCCTCATTTCAATGAGCAGGAAAATGGTTCTCTTCGACCCTCGCCCTTGGTACCAATGTTGTTGCCAACATAACTGACAGTCTATTCTCCGACATGCCTTGCTATCATGATCGTGCAAGATGTCACCGCTCCTTCTACTTTTAACCCACATGATGGGCCCATAACCCACAGTTCCACAGGATCGAAACCTGACTCTCTTATACACCCCATGTTGCCAAAGTTATCCCTTATGCTTGGTTTCGTATGTAATTCAAAAGCTAATTTCCCTGCCATATTTCATTCCGGTATCGGATGCAACATTTTTGTTCATTGCTCTGAACACCTTTCACACTCTGTTTCAGGCAACAAACGATTGCCTATCCGCTTGAAATTTCTTAGTGCACCTTCTTACCTTGCTCTCGATGAATCTCTTGAATTTCAACTCGAGAGATGCCTCTATGCCTTGTTCACTGAGATAGCCCCCAGGTACCTAGCATGTGTTGAGCTCTGTCCTTCCCGAGTCTCCCTCCCTTATCTTTTCTGTAAGTACAATGGAGATCCTGAAGAAAAGGATGCCGGCTTCATCATGATGACCTGGAGCAGAGAAATGAAGACATCAACGTAGTGGATCGACCTTTTCGAGAAGAGCAACCAAGACCGAGAAGATCCGTCAGAATTTCGTAACCAAATCTTTCCCCCTTTCTCTACCTCCTAAATCTCGGGACGAGATTTCTTGTAGTGGAGGAGAATTGTGACGCCCGGATAATTAGGTTACAGTAATCCCACATTAATGATGCCACGTCACCATGGTTACTATTGTTAAATTCGCGTTAGTTCAAAATCGACCCAAATTCAAATAGCATTTAAAGGAAAAGAACAAAAGTTTTCAAATGTTAAAACCAAAATGTTCGCGTCGTGACAAATATTGCATAGGTAATTATAGTGAAGAACCCATATTTAAATAAAATGTTTAAATGCACTATACTAGATAAAACAGCGGCAAAACAATTATTTAAATGCTTTTAAATACTAAACAAATATTAAACTAGTTCTTTGGATCACCAAGTTTGTTGAGGAAGTGGCCTATGTTAAAATGCTAATTTAGGAGCGGGCGTTATATTTTTGTAAAAGGATTTACTAAATAAAATAAATACAAAAATAGGAAAGTGAAATAAATAAAAGAAAAGGAAAATACAAAAAAATAAAATAAAATAAAACAGAACCCCCCCACTGGGCCAACCGACCCAGCTGCTAGCCAGGCCAGGCCCAGGCCGGCCCCCTCACTCCATGACCCCCCTGCCCTGAAACCCTAGCCACTATCGCTCC